>NC_073746.1:120157139-120389639 GCF_029784135.1 Toxorhynchites rutilus septentrionalis | reverse complement strand
TTATCACCTTTTCGCTTCAACGGGACATGCAATTGCAGAGTAGTACCTCGCCGAATATAAAGATGTCGAAAAATAGGTCGGCACATAGTTTTCATCAAACAAAAAAAAATTATTGGAAAGGAATCCACAGCTTGGTGGAGAGATGGTTTGATAACAAATTTCGAATGAAAGTGTTTTGAGGTTCTTGTGAAAATTGTGTGTTTTCTTCATCGAGAAAAAAACGGGCAATTTAAACTTGCACAACTAGTATAAAAATCAACAGAAACTAGAATGTTGAGAAAAATAAACCTTCAATAATCTCGTACGAGACTTCCGACTTTTGAAGCACGCAATCGCTACAGTGTCATTTGTTTTGGGGCACGCTGAGAAGAACGACATTCAAAAAGAGGCGACCACAAAACGGTAAGCCCCATCGAGGTAAGAGTCAAATTATATCTTACTGGCATAAATGGCGCAATGACCAACTTACATATAATTTTACGACTCTGACAAAACCCCAAAATAACTACCGAAGTAATATCAACACGGTACCACGATCATATTCGGAAAATCATCGAACAATAATTACATAGTCATGCAGTGGAAGAATCTTCATTCATTTGTATATCCAAGCTGTGTTCCCAAAATCAAAAGAGAATGTACATTCCATCAACAAAAACATCATCCACTCGGACAAAAAAGCAAACGACCTTGTGACGATTATGATGTAAGTTCCCAGGTTTGGAGTGAGATGGATAAAAACATTCTCTTCATTTCTTTTGTCGCTCATTCGGTTACATTAGGTTCGATCGATATTGTGTGTTTACATGCTGCAGGTTAACATCTTATGTTGATGATTTTCCTCTTATCCACCGAACTTGTTTGCCAGATAAGTACAATGACGGTTGGGATAATTCCGCAGCATTACTCACATCATGTGGATTGACCGTTTGACACACGACTCGAAAGTTATTTGGAATATTTCAGCTCATATTTGCAAGTCACTCGTCTGCAAACTGGTGGTGTCTACGCGAAGTGTGATTGCTTAGTAAACTACAGAAGTACATACGGTCGGATCCTTCGATAAGGTCAAGTGACCGGGTGAACACACTCATCGGTACAAAACGAGACCTACGATTTTGTGGCGTAGAAGAAGCATCGAAGATTGTATGTGCGGAAGTTTTATAAAAATTTGTCTTTGTGGTTGCTTGTGCTTTTGTTTGAACATTTTTATGCAAATTAATGGCGCGAGAAGACGAGTAAAAGACCCGACTGAATTTGCATACTTATTTGCATTCTTATACAAATCATTTTCGGCTTCCTTCCTTTAAACTCATTAGGTACACACGAATTAACGCTTAAATATGTTTATTTACTGTGTGCTCCCGTACCCTTGACTTCGGATGAGTTCTGGTTCACTCACTCTCAAATGTAAAAATAAAAAATAATCCTTCTTATGTTTGACATAGTATACTCATCGATCTACATGACAACGAACTGCGAATCGATTCCGTAACCGACTTTCTCCTGAAAGTCATAATCCAGCTTGTTTTGCAATTCCAATATCTCATCTAACTGAATTAAAATGTAAATTGAGCGATCATTTAGGGAAAATGCACTCAACCTTGAGTGCAGTAAAATTGCGAACTTCAAAGATTTTCGCAGTAGCGTCCGATCAGGAACAACGAAAACATGCACACTCATCATCTCAGCATCAGCGCGGAGTCGTTTCGCCGTCTCACCGCGCATTCCGCTCTCCAGTTCGACTGACGCAATGGACGGGGAGATTATCTAGTTGAACGCTTATGCTGTAATGTCCGTTGACAGAGATGAAAATGTGGATCCGGTGAAAATGAATAGCTCTGATTTGTGACACTGACTGCCAGGTTGTATCGCTCGATATGATCGATTGTGTAGTGCTTAGTGCTTTGAGGCGAGATCTACATCTAACAGAGTTGTTGAGTTGTATCTTGGTATGGACGATACTTTGGCGTATAGTGTATTTAAGTGTATAATTGGTTTAATTTAAATCAGAAAATTCATAAAAAGACTTAGGACTCATTTTTACACTCTTTTTGCACATTGAAACCATCTGAAACAATTTCAGATAGAGGTTCTAGAATGTTATTTATACAATTATTTGAACATAAAAAAAATGATGAAATAATCAAACAGTTGGCAACTTGAAAAATATTGTGTTGTTGTCAACGGTGAATGCGGAAGAAGTCTCTCTTTGTATTGAAACAGGTTTGCTTTTACTAAACCTCATCCCTCGCTGGAACGCTTCCATACCATAGCTTAAGCTTAGGACCCATCGCGTGATTATATTTTTACCATCACATAGGTTCGATTTTGTGTGGAATGTCGAACTCGCAGTAGCTTTTCATAGTTGATCCAAACTAACGAAATTGGACTGTGAAAGCGTACTTACAAGCGCGCGGGAGTAGTCATATTACATGTTGTTTCCAACCTTCCCAACAATAGTCATAAATGAAGCCGGCCTTGCCCTTACATGTATCAATTTTAATAAGAAGATATACTATTTTGATACTATGATTCACCTTTATAGCTTCAATACACAGCGTTGATGAAATTGCCAACTCGACTGGCCGTAGGCAGCACCAACTCAGATAGTAGTGAAACGTTGTGGGTGTAAAAACATGGGTCATTTAAGCAACTTTGCATACTTGAAATATTCGAAACATAATTAAATTACTTTTTGGGAAAAGCCAAATTTTTTTTCTTGAATTTTTACAAAATTTATGACTTAAAAACTGTGATACCTACAAAATACATGTCAAAGGATGAAATGTAGGAAATTGTTTAAATTTTTACGAAAAAAAACCAAAAATGTTTTGAAAAAAAATTTCGCTGAAAAAAAATTTATTTTAAAAATCAAAATTCATGTTTTTACGTATTACGTTTACGTATTACGTATTACGTATTTTTTAAAAATTCCCAAAAATATGTATATATGAATAGCCCTTAAAATTTCCAACAAGTCGTCCATACATCGGAAGATGGGCACTTTTACAGGGAAAAAGTTTTTCTAACAACAACATTTTTATATTTTCTTTGAAAAAAATACAACTAATTATAATTTTGTTTAAAGTCAAGATAGCGATATAGTGTATTCGACATAGTTTTAGATCTTATTAAAATGTGAACTTTTTGTCAAAGACGTCAACTTTCTTTATAGTTTTTGGAATATGAAGACTCCTGTAACAGATTCCTGAAAGACTCCTGTATGAAAGACTCCTGTATGAAGACTCCTGTGTGTAAATTCTCACGTTTGACATTTTCTTGACATGTTTCCAAATAGAGAAAAATTAGCAGAGCATGTAGTTTTTAAATTAAGATTTTTCGAAAAAAAGTTGAAAAAACTCAAAATTCGAAAAAAATCAACAACAAAAATATCAGACTTACAACATTTTAGTCAAAGAATGGAATGTCGGAAATTATTTTGGTTTTCATAAAAAAATTTCAAAAAACTTTTTTGAAAAAAATTCATTGAAAAAAAAATATTTTGAAAATTAAAATTCATTTTTCTCGAAAACATATGCTTTCAAAATTCTGAAAAAAATAGATATAAATAGCCAACAAGTTTTCCATACATCGGACGATGGGCACATTTACATCAAAAAAGTTTTTCGAACAACAACTTTTCATGTTTTTCTTTGAAAAAATGCTATTAATGTTCAATTCGTAAAATTTTTTTGTATAAATTAGCGCATTTCAAATGCTCTGCTAACTTTTCTCTATTTAGAAACATGTCAAACGTGAGAATTTACACACAAAAATGTTACGAGCGAAACATTATTTATACAAGTCTTCATACAAAAATGACTTATATTCCAAAAACTAAAAAAGATAGATAGTTAATGTCTTCGACAAAAGTTTATATTTTAACAAAATCTAAAACTTTGTCGAACACATTATATCGCTATCTTGACTTAAAACATAATTAGGATAATTTTTTTTTTCAAAGAAAACATGAAAAAGATGTTGTTCGAAAAACTTTTTTCCTGTAAAAGTGCCCATCTTCCGATGTATTGATAAATTGTTGGAAATTGTAAGGGCTATTCATATATATATATATATATATATATATATATATATATATATATATATGATATATATATATATATATATATATATATATATATATATATATATATATATATATTTAGGAATTTTAAAAAAAATACTTTTTTGAGAAAAATGAATTTTAACTTTTAAAATATCTTTTTTGTCAGTGAAATTTTTTTCCAAAATTTTGTTGGTAAATTTTTGTGAAAATTTCAACAATTTCCTACATTTCATCCTTTGACAAGTATTTTGTAGGTATCATAGTTTTTAAGTTATAATTTTTTGTGAAAAAATTTGGCTTTTCCAAAAAGTAGTCTAATTATTTTTCAAATATTTCAAGTATGCAAAGTTGCTTAAATGACCCATGTCTTTACACCCACAACGTTTCACTACTATCTGAAATTGTGCTGCCAACTCTTAAGACGAGTTGGCATGAAATTCGTCAATTGCAACATTGTTTTCAAGTGTGTAAATTGAAATCCACATTTTTTGTCAAAATTTGAAAAAAAAAATTGTCCGTTGCTAGTCAAAACTTTTTCTTACCCTCCGATGACCGGAACGTAAACCGGTGATTGGTTTTGGATTGCCCAAATGAATGCTCTTTTCATTTCCAGTAACAATTCCTCATGAATGAGTGCCTTCAATTTTGCATCTTCTAATGTTTTCATCTTTTCGGAATATTCTGTGTTTTCGATACTGAAATCTCCAATCCCTAAGCAAAAAACCATTCGTGATATGTTCTCTCATTAATAGCAGTCTCACAATAGTGATCAAAATTCTTTAAATACAACAACTAAATTCGAAAATCATGATGTTTGGAATCAGGAAACTTAGGTTGAAATATTCGTTGGATTTCTACATCCGCATTCTGTCGAGTCGTAATCAGTTTGAAGTCGCTCGTATACAGGTAATGAATTGAAATCTATTATCTATAATCTTTAATCTGGAAACCAAAGATAAATCAAGAATCTGAAGAAATAATTTAAAAGCCGCATATGATATATTTGAAAATTAGCATGAAATCTGTTTTGAATCAGTAAACTGTGAACCAAATGTACAACTTGTATCCGAGTTTGGGTAGATTGTATGCCCTCCGTGATTGACCCGGAAGAGCGTGCAAGTTTGGGCGATTCGAACTTTCAATTCTAACTACGCCGTCAACGTCCTTTCAATCATCAGAGGGAAGGGCAAGGAAGAATTGTAAGTATGATATTCGCGACCCGAGATGTCGTATAACCCTTTAGAGCGGTTATGTGATTATCATAGAAACCCCATCATAATGGGAAGAGGTAAAACTTGGGATTCACATTGGTGAGTTATGTGATTTGTTACCACAACTACTCGATGAAACGAAATCTCGAATGTATTTCAATACACGGCGGCCGATGAATTTCATATATTTGAATGCCCTGCGACGAAAGGGATCCATGAACAATCTGAGAAGACAAACGGAAATTTTTTTTTTTATTAATTCGTTTATTTTTACAGGCTCAGTTACTTAAGTTTAAAGTAGCCGAATTCTTAAATATATTTTTAAAACTATATATATATATAAACAATTTTCTTACATCTATGGTTAGTAAGGTGGAAAACCGATTACTCGCGGTGTACTCGAGTTTAGAAGGGTGACATATTTTTAGGAGAAGGATGGGATATAAGGAAATTGTAACAATGTTGATGAGCACTCAATTCTTAAATCTATTCGTATATCTATAGTTTATTTACATTTCAACTTATTCTACTATTTATAGCAAGGGGACGAATTACCCGCAAAGGAAGGAAAGGAGGGTATAAGGATGTAGGGACAATCACACACGAAGATCTATAGCTTTAAGGAAAACATATATATGGGACATGTAATCAAGGTCTAACCGAGCCAACACATCTCTCACCGGCACATTGGGAAAAAACTCCTTAACAATAATAATTTAATAATAACAATTTTAACAATTTTAAGAGATTGAAATTAGGATTAAGAGATTAAAACATCCACCAAAATTTTATTCTTCAATATATCTAAAAAAAAATCCTACGAGCGATGACAGGAAATTTGGTGGAGAATCTGGGAAAAACTATTTCATCAAAATCGGATGGACCGTTCCGGAGGTAAAACTCCCACCAGTTTGCAAAACTTTATTTCTAAAAAAATTATAGGAGGTTGTGTTCAAGACATGACCGCATTCTTGACGTAGAACTACGCTGCAGTTTAATTCAAGTCGCTTGTTTATAACCGCGGACATAATTTTATAATGCTACGAATATTTTGAAATAACCATTCTACCAGTTTGGTCGCCCTGAAATGTTGTTTTTATTGTAGATTCATTTGACAATAATTGTTTGTTTGATTCATTCTTGTGCTCGCAGAACAATACATGCTCGAGATAAGCACAGCTGTCATCCTTCGTGGAGAAAGTTTTGCTACTGGCAAGCGAAACCAAATCACATACAAAATTCCAGAACGACATTTATTTTCTTGGTGACTAAATAAGTGAAATAAACTCTATCTGCACGCGAACCCAAATAAATTAATGACTTATTATAACTTATTGAATAACTTGGTATGCCCTAATAATTTTTTGGTGCATAACCTTAACACCTGCTTCACCAATGCGTCAGTTCAATGCATTGAACTGATGTCAAAAGCACCAACGAAGCCTTTATGATGTCAAAAAACAAATAATGTTAACTGCTCGGAAAAAGACTGAATATTTGCCTCAGCAGAGATTTATTACTAATACTCTAGCTATTTACATTACAAATGGGATTTCAGTGTAGCGAAGGTGCACTATGTTTACGTACGGGTTATGAAGCACGCACGTATGCACACAAATATCCATATATTGATGGATTGAAGGAACTAAATATACACACACTTATCTCTGTTTTGCGCTCTTCTCAACAAAAGCCCTTTCTGTTAGTATTGCCAGTCTAGATTAGCTTAGCTGTCATCATTTGTGGAAAGAGTTTTCCTACGGTCATGCGAAACCAAATCACTGACGAAATTCCAGAGCATTTATTTTCTTGGAGAGCTGACGATGGCCTAGCTTGATAATTCCCCACACAATTGTGTAGCTCAAAATTTTAATGCAATGGCGTCAGTTTGATGCAATGATTGAAATATCAGAGACTTCAGCGAGTGAGTAATTTGATCGCGTCCACAGCTCTGTCCGAAACGAACATGTGATGGCGCAAAACAAGGAAGAACAAGCTATTTTCATTGTTTCGTATCTAGAACGATACTGAAAGTTTGCCTTTCCTTCCTTTCCTTGTTGAATTGAAGAGACTTTAAACTTCTTCAGTTCATTCCTCTCTAGCCTTCAAAAAGATTCTTGGAAAACTCTACTCTTTCCTCATATTACTCTCTCACCCCCATTGCCTTGAGAAAACCATTCGATTTCTCGCCGTTCAGCTCGCCCAGCAACGGTGTTGTGCAGTCGGTGTTCTCACGAAGAATGAAGTTTGCCTCAGCTAGAGACGTCGGTTAATCGTTCGATTACTTCAAATAATCGAATATCTAAAATTATAATCGAGTAATTTAGTATCGAATAATTTAAAATCAAAATATGAATACATCGAATAATTGTCACTGTAATCGCGATTAATGGAAGAAGGCATTTTTCTCAAGGTTAGTGCATTTTTAGGTTAAGAATTAGGCTATATAATTTTTTTATTCAACTTTTTTTTATCCAAAAATGGAACATCGACAATCTGACAGACCACGCGACCAAAATGACAACATGATACATGATTACTACAAGAAAAAAATATTCGCTCGATTAATCGAATATTGAAATACAATTATTCGAATGAATCGAATATTGAAAAATGCCCCAACGATTATTCGATAATCGAATAAATGAAAAAATTAGACATCACTAGCCTCAGCAAGATCCACTACTCTAGGCAAATATTCCCCTTCGTTCTTCCTCTTTTCCTTTGTTCACGGACACTTTACATTTTACGATTTCCCCTTCGTTACTCCTCTATAAGTTGCTCGTTATTGACATCTCTTCGGGAAAGCACCCAAATGGATAGAACAAATGTATGAGGAAATGGGAATGCTTCCAATTTTCATCAATTTAAACCATATACAGACTATGGGATTGTAGTGTATAGCATATAAAACAAATCTTAGGGAATTTCCGATTCTTTTAGTATGTAAATCGCCAGAATCCGTTCACGACAAAATAGTTATTAACGTTAACTTTATTTCATAAAAACGTGACCTGTTTTCTGATTTGGCACCCTTAATAAAATACGTAGTTCTACGTCAAAAACGCGTTTCAAACTTTGGATCCGGCCTCCTTAGAGTAGTCCGGGACAAAGATGCGCACGGGTCAACAGTGCGCATTGGCCACTTTGAAACAAACGAGCATGAAAATTCGGCAAAAGGGTATTCGTATTCGTAAACATTATTACACAAGCAGCTCACACATATAAACATGATACATTTCATGGAAGAGGCAAAGAGTTATGAAGTAAGAAGATTTTTGCGTTGTTTTGATCTTTTTTTTTTTCAATTTTGGGGATTACGATTCAGTTACCTCAAATAACTGGAAAGTTCTTAACTACATTATCAAGGAAACCTTCATTCTAAAGTAGATAATAGTGCGTTTTCGTTTTTGTGAGAAAGCTTCTTTAGAAATTCGATTAGTTGAAAAATTACTTGTGGGGCAAAAGTGCGCAGCGGTTGTGGGGCAAAGCGCCAGCGTTTTGCTCTCAAAAAAAAAGTTTTCAAGCAAATTTTCAACGTGACTCACAAGAAGAGAACTAATTTGAAGAAATGCACTCCAGAAATGTTCGAAATGGTCCGACAGAGGCTTCGCGAGGGAGTCTCGAAGCGTTGAATTGCGGCAGACCTCGGTATTTCTGAATCAGCTCTGAGGAAGAGGCTCATATCAGTAAGTGATTTATGATTTGAATCTTCTTTTATTGGCATTTCTACATCTGCTGGGTTGTGCCAGCGAGCACCTAGGACGGTTTAGACCAGTATTTACGAGTGAGCAGTTTGAGGATCTGGCGAACCATTGCAGAGTATGACACTCAAAGATTTCTGGCGTTTGATTTTGGGGAAGCCAACAACCTCCAGTAGGAATTCAACCAGGTTGCAAAACTGTCAGGAAGGGATTGGGCTTCTACACCCAAAATTGATTTTTAGCTCATGTTTTGTCATCCCAATTTATGACATTAAATGAGACATAACATAACAGAAAATGTCATGACTCACAAATACTGATAAGCATTTGTATAATATACATGGTACAGCAATATAAGATTGATACGCGCGAGCGAAACAAAAGACAAATAAGCTTTCCGCATGCTTTGCCACATACACGGCCCAGACCGAGATAGATATTGTTCTCCTTCATGCGCTCCTTTTTTATTCTTAGAAAACACTTCCCAACTTCATTTCATAATCAGGTGCAATATTATCACGTATTTGCTGAGCAACTTCTTAAGCATCATTATCCATGTGGATAGCGTGGTTGTGTAAATTAGCTTTGCATTCCAGCCGGCCTAGGTTCGATCCCCAATGACGTCGTATGGACCTTTTCTTTGGCACAATCCCAAATGAAATGAGAAAAGAAAACAGAAAGAGATGTCTGCACGCATACATCTTCTTCTTCTTCTTCTTCAATGGCACTAACGTTCCTAGAGGAACTTCGCCGTCTCAACGTAGTATTACTTGCGTCATTTTTATTAGTACTTAGTTGAGATTTCTATGCCAAATAACACGCCTTGAATGCATTCTGAGTGGCAAGCTCTAGAATACGCGTGATCACAGTGCAAGTCGGAGGAAATTTGTTTGACGAAAAATTCCCCCGACCAGAACGGGAATCGAATTTTCACCATGCATTCAATTCAATAACGGTTATGTTACGTTTACATCAAATAAATAATGGTATTTTTTTAACAATGAGTTTTAAAAAAAATCAAGTGAAGGTTGCTATGTATTTATAAACTTGATCTTTTTTAAAAAAGAATTCTGCCAAGAATCAATCAGCACATAACAAAGTCATGTTCGACCATAACACCCACCCTTCTCCACCCATAAAACATCACACAACACTCCTCTCCTAACCACTGGATGGTGCTTACACACTCTAGTAATGATGTTTCTCCCGATGATAATGATAAAGCATTTATTTTAGTTACAAGTTATCTCGCAGTTCGCATTTGTATTAAAATAGGTATTTGTTTAACTACAAACAAAACTCGAGAAATTCTTCTACTAAGTTTTGTAGGTAATACATATAGTTACAATTTGGTAAGCAAACTGATTTTTTTTTGCTTTTATTTCAAGAGTTATTGGACGACAACAGTTAGGTACGCACTTTTGTCCCGCACTACTCTAGCTACTGCATTTGAAGGAGCCCTATATGCAGCTTATGTTTGCCAAGCTTATATAAAAAGCTACAGAACAACCGGATTGAGTCCATTCTGCATTTTGTTGTCAGAGTTCAGGGTCTTGATGGTAAACCGAGGTCTTTTTCGAAGTTACGAGTCGGTACAATTCGAATGTTTTTTTGATCTGAATTCTGCACCTCTCTTGTCAATAGCTTTCTCAGACCTAATTCATTGTTCAAAATCTGTAACGCCTGTTTAGAGATCCTCATGACATTGACAATTTTATGTTTGGTCAATTATAAGTTGTTCATTACTATATCATGCTCAGAATTAAACAGTTCTTCAGTAATAGTCATTTTGAACATCCAGAGAGAGATTTATATTGAAAAGTTATTGAAAAGTTTTAACGACCATGTTGAAACTGAACTCGCACAAAAAAATGCTTCAAAAATCGCTTGCTATTTTTTGTGCGATATTTGAAGAAAAAATGGAGTCATCGGTCCTTTATTTTATTTTTTTATATGTGATATGTATTTCATCGCTCTACATAGGGACTGACTGTATCAACTAATTCCCATTCTCATGTTATTTTTTTCATCCCATTTATTTATTTGAGGCTCATTATAATTTTAGCTGTAACAGAGCCGAATTTTAATCGTGTACATGTCACATGGCTATCATATCTATAATTAGCACATTACACACAGTTGCCATTCGCCAGTATTCCTTCTATACCATTACATATGGTACATTCACACAGTAGTCATTTAGGCGTAAGAGTATTCTTTCTGTTCTTCCATTATCCAGTTAGACCACCGGACAGCGGAGACGGTTGATTGATCATTGTTGAGTTATTTATAGAACAGCAGCCCGATGTGTCTTGCAAGGCAGAGCAGTTGTATGGATGAATCGATCTTATTTCGACCGTGGATCAATCTCCATCGCTGATGATTGTTGCGTGGTCGTATCTATTCTGTAACAACACAAAGGTCAATTAGGGCCCTGAGTTTTGAACTCACGATCGATCGCTTACTAAGCGAACGCGCAACCATTGTGGCTACGGAGACCCCTATTCTCATGTTATGTTTTTTATGTTTTATGGTGTCAGTAAGAGCTTACTGAAAGGAGCAAAGAGTTGATTTTATGATCTGCGCAAGTGAGTAGGCCCCTTATTGAAGTGAAAAAAAGAAATCGAAAGTTGATCACGAAAGGAATCATTAGGATTTGGGCTGAAGGGATCATTAGGATTTAGCTAGGGGAAACGCGGTTAAAATGAACACCCTAAGGAATATCCCCATTCACTGCATCCACACACCGCTAAAATCTTCGAAGAATATTATAGCTTAACTAATTGTTGTTTAAAATATCAAACGGGTTTAATTATAAAAAAATAAAAATAGTACATATTTCTTTAAAAGAAAATAGGAGGTTGTGTCCTAGATACGACCGCATTGTTGACGTAGAACTACGCTGTTATTTTATATAAGTCGCTTGTTTATACCTTCGGATATTATTCTATAATGCTGTGAAATTTTAGAAACAACTGCTTAGTAGAATAATCACTGAAATGATTTTTTCATTGTAGAATCAGTTGACGATAATTGATTGATGATTCATTCTTGCCCTCGCAAAACAATCGTATGTCGCAATTTATTTCATGTGACTGCATTGAAAATTTACCTCGAAGGCTATTCCGGTGGCCTTTTTCGAAATTGACATAGACTCGGCTACAGTCGATTATATACATGTTGCACCAGCACCATTGTTCCATATCTCATAACTACATCAATATATCTTTGGCACCGCATGTAAAAAACAACAATGACAACACTTGCAAGTATCAAATATCATGCTACATGTTATTTAGTATTTCCTCAAAGGAATCGCACCTCTAGATATCATTCATACAAACTAAGCGTAAACCGAGCGCCAAACAAGCGTTCACCATAGCATGCATACAGAGCCATACATTGGTGGCTTGAAACTACTAGCAATATAAACATTTCTCATCATTTTGCGCTATTCTCAAAAGAAACGCTTCTGTTAATATTACTGGCCTCGAAAAGAGTTGCATTACTTTCTCATGCTCGAGATAAGCGCAGCTGTCTCCCTTAGTGGAGGAAGTTTTGCTACTGGCAAACAAAATTCCAGAACATTTACTTTTTTGATGACTAAACAAGAGAAATAAACTCTTTTTGTTAATAACAACCTCGAAAACAGTAGCAATGCTTCATTATGATCAATATTAGCGCAAATGCAAACTCATTTCATTCCAGTAAGATATTCAAGATGCTTAGTATTCCCAAATAATTTTTTGGTACACAACCTTAACGTCTGCTTCGCCAGAACGTCAGTTTAATGCATTGATGCATTCTCAAAGGCACAAACGAGGCCCTTATGAAGACGGGAAATAAACAATCCCCCTTATTCTACGCGGCGAGTGACGTGAGATAGCAAAGTTCCTCTCTTCATTGTGGAAGCTACATTACTTTTCAACTTCTTTTTGATACCCGAGTCGATAACGTATGAGGACACGACTTCAAATCTAACCTAGTGACCAACTATTGTCACGCCAGTCGCCTACAAGAATGCAGTGACTTGAGCCATCTCACCTCATTCGCCGCGCGGAATAAATGGGAATGTTAACTGCTTGAAAAAAGACCGAATTATGCCACACAGCTTGTACTCTGCTGTAACACCCATCGATGCGAATTCGCTGATGAGTTTGTCAAGAGCGACCGCCTTCACCACCAGCGGGGGGAGCTTGATTTTGGTTGCTGCCTGAGCGTTTACATTTTCGACCGACACGCCGAAATCGCCTACTTCGCTGTTGTTCGGTGCGGTGTCACAAATGCGAAGGCTCGGTTCAGTGCGAGCGCTTTTTACTGCACCAACACCGCGTGCATCATTAGATGACGCTTACCTCGAAATTTTATTGCCCCTGGCAATGCGTTCGTTTTTTGCAGGGCTCGAGCCTGCCTTCCTCTTCTTCTTGCTCATCGCACACTACGCGAAGCGTACAATTTATGACGCGGAAAGAAGAACACACGATACGAATAACGCGAAAAACGAACAGAAAAATCAAACGACGATTTCCAAGTTGGATTACCACTGGTGGGGTCCAATCTTAGATCGAAGCGCAGCGAAAGCAAAGTGAACTGGATTACTCAACAGTCCGATGCCGAATGAAAGTTTGCCTCAGCGAGATCCACTGTTTATACTCTAGGCAAGTATTCCCCTTCATTCTTCTTCTTTTCCTTTGTTCACGGAGATTTTTAATCCTACGATTTCCCCTCCGTTGGTCGTCGATAAGTTGCTCGTTATTGATAGCTCTGTTCGGGAAAGCACTCAAATGGACAGAACAAATGTATGGGAAAATAGAAACACTTAAAGTTTTCATGAATTTTAACCATTTACTAACAAGGGGATTCTAATGTATGGCATATTAAACAAATCTTACGGAATTTCCGATTCGTTTAGTATGTAAATCGCCAAAATCCGTTCGCGGCAAAAATAGTTAGTTAAGAAACTTCGGACTTACTTAATTTAAAAAAATATTTTTTTTCTTTCGGAGTGAAGCTCCGTCTTTTATTTACTGGTTGAAATATAACTTCAGAATGCCTTTACAATTGTTATCCCTGTCTTTTATATTCACTTGAGATGGTTTACAATAATTTTATCTTATCTTAATTCAGCATATTTAGCGGGAACGATCCGGGTGGTCTGATGTGTTGTTGATGTTATCCGGGCCGTCTGGGAATGTTTATGTTTATCGACCGCTGGTCGATATTGTGATGACTCGTATTTTGTGATGACTCGTATTGTGATGACTCGTATTTTGTGTCTCGAGTGTCGTATGTTGAGCTGGCTGGTGTTGCGTTAACTCTTCCCCTCTTAAGTAACTTTTGTCCTCAAAGTTGGATTGTTCGAAATGGTGATGGCATATTGATAAATGATTGTATTTCTGTTTTGCATTGTTCTGATAATTCTGTTGTTGTTAACTCTGGATTTGTGATGATGGTTTCATCTTTTCTGTTGACTGGAGTTTGGATTTCCTCAAGGGTGATATTTTCTCTGTTGATATCTGGAACCTTGAATTCGGCTTTGATGATTGGTTTTCTTGAATTATATAGGAATATTCCGATAATGGCGATAATAGATATGAATGTTACTCCTCCTAAAGATCCAAATAAGTTAAGCTTCCAGGTGAGTGAATTATTTTGAAGACTTATTGTTTCTAATTGTTCTCTGTTTTTTAATGTTAGATGTTGGAGATATTCGGCAGGTGGTGCATCAAGAGTGTCAATTTCAGTGGCTAATAAGCCTGTTGTAGTATGATATGGTCGTCCAGGTATGACGGTTTCAAAATTGGAGAAGAATTCTCCATTGATTTGTAGGCTGCATTCTTCAAACTGGATTAAGAATGAACCGTTAAGTTGTTGGTTTGTATTGCTGCAATTTGATGAAATTGTCACGATTGCATTATTGATGAGAATGGAGGCGTCGTTTATTCGTTTGATTAATCCTTTTGAATATACTTTTTCAAAGGTGCAATTAGAATGTTGTCCGCGTATGAGGCGGTTTATGCAATCATTGCCTGGGGTTAATGTTTGAGTTTCACATAAGAAGTAGTTTCCTTGGTCTTCACATGGTTGGCTTGATTCATATACATATGTGGTATTTCGCATAAGATAATTGTGTTGTAATGCGATTCGTTTATTATTGCTTATGATAGAATCAATGTACTCATATTCATAAATATTTTTGGAAAATTGAGGAATTTTCAGAATGTATGCAATATGTGTTGTGTTTAACATCACCTGTGCTGTTGATTGTTGATTGTTGTCTGTTGATTCTTCGAATGATGTAACATATACATCGTGATTTCCCAAAAACGTTGCGATTGTGTTAAAGTCGCGCATGGATAAAAGTTTGCTGCTTGGTATGCCATGTTTTGCCATCAAGATTGCTTCTTCAAGTGTTTCTATTTGGTCTTGAAGTGAATCTAAATTTGATAACATCATAAGGTGGTTGATTTCAATAGAGTGATTCTTGATTCTTTGATTTTCAATTGTAAGGATTTGGTTAGCTAGATTGGTTACTTTTGGATCCTGTTACTTATGGCTTCGTTGATCATAACTTGTTTGTTGTTTTGTGTAATGAGGGAGTTAATCGTTGCGTTGATGATGCGTATGTCCTCTGCATCCGGATTGCCTGCTACCCATTTCCAAATGGTGCCTAATGTGTCCCATCTCTTTTGTCTTTTTACAAATGGTTTAAGTTTGAGGAATGTTTCATACAATTTATTATTTTTGATTTGTATAAGTTCGTACAACGGATTGTTTGATGGTTCTAGTTGTATTTCTTCATTTACATGAGATATTGTGTCGCCTATTTGGAATAAATCAATTGGATGTACAATGCGTATATATCCTATTTTTGTTCTAGCTTTTCCAAGAGGTATAATTGCAAGTGGGTTGTTTGTTAGATCGTGTATTTGGATTCCTGCCAGTGTCTGAGATACGCAGAGGGCGAGTCTGTAAGAAATGTTTTTATTCGTTTATATTTTTTCGTAAGTTACATTTGTGAATTTTTCTGTTATTCGAATCTATGATATATGTATCGTGGTTTTCTTTGATTTTTACAATATTGTATCTGCTTTTGCATTTATTGTGAGAATTAGTTTTTTCATATGCATAAGAATTTGGTTCATAATGTTGATAAGTTTTTGGGATTATTTTTTCTTCTTTGTTTTTGAAAAGTTTAATTATTTTGTCATTGTTTTTATCTCTTATTCTGGCTATTTCGTTAAATGATAAATTTTCTCTACTTTCACCTATGTAAATATTTTTGGGTGTGTTTTTTATAAAGGAATGTATTGTGTTATTGTATCTATGGGCTGCTTGTTGGATTAAACAATGTATTGTCATATCGGGGTTTAAAGCTTTTATGCATCTGGCAATTTCTCTAATGGTTGAATGGCATCTTTCGATTTGACCATTGGTTTCTGACCTGTTTACTGGTGTTTTAAAGATTTGAACGCCTAGATTTAATATTTGTTGTTCCATAACATTGGAAACGAATGAGCTTTCGTTATCAATGACTAATTGAGCTGGTAAATCCCAATCGAATAATAACTGTAATAATACATCTTTTATATCTGTAATGGATTTTGATTTGATGGGTCGAATCTTCAGATATTTAGAAAATTTGTCTATTGATGATATAAAGAGAAAATTGGAGTTGTATATAAATATGTCAATGTGAATAATTTCTCCAGGATAGTTTGGTATTGGTGTTTTTACAGGTATGAATTGTTGTGGATTTCTTTCATATTTTTCTGTTTTACATATTTCGCAATTTCTTACAACTCTTTGTATTAATTTGTGCATTCCTGGAAAGAAGTATTTTTTTATGATTTGTTGAGAATTTTCTTTAGCATTTCTATGAGCAAAATTGTGTATGTTTTTAATTTCTTCTAATTGTTGTTCTTCATTATTCAAATCTTCTACTTGTATTTGTGAGAATCTTGCTTTGACAATTTTAGAATTGAATTGTTCTGTATATATTTCTTGTATCTGACCCATTGTAGATTCATTTGTTAAAATTCCATTTATAACTCCTGGATTTAAATATTGTTTAAGTGTATCTTTTAAGAATTGTGAAGTGAAATTTGGTTCGACAAATATGTGTCGACTGAATTTTTCAATAGGAACGTTGTGTTCATGCGATGAAGTTTGTCCGATTTGAAAAATTAATTGATTCCGAAAAACATTGATTGGTGCTTCTGTAGATGGAATGTATGAAGTGTCATCGTTTTCTCCTGAATGAATGGTTGGGGTTAGTGAGTTAATTTGAATGCGTGATAACGCGTCTGCTACTACGTTGGATTTTCCAGGTTTGTAATGCATTTCGTAATCATGCTCTTCTAAAAATGATTTCCAACGTTTTAGTTTGGCGTTGTTGTTTTTTGGTGATAGTGTAAATGTTAGTGGTAAATGGTCAGTGTAGATTTTTAGTTTCGCTCCGTATATGAAGTTTCTAAGAGTTTGTAAAGCCCATACAACTGCTAGCATCTCCTTCTCGTTTGTTGCATAGCTTTCTTCTGTTCTCGAAAGAGTTCTGGAAATGAAGGTGATAGGTCTTTCTCCGTTGGAAAATTGCTGAGAAAGAACAGCTCCTAAGGCATTAGCGGATGCATCTGTGGTGAGTATAAAGGGTTTTTCGAAATCGGGATACGCTAAGACGTCGTTTGAAGATAAAATATTTTTTAGAGTTTGGAAAGCAGCTCGTGCTTCTGTGTCTAATTTGATTGAAAATGCTTTTGATTGATTTTTTGGAATTTGGCGATGGCCATCTTCCCCTCTTAGAAATTTTGTCAAAGGTTTTGCAGTTGCTGCATAATCTTTGATAAAACGTCGGTAGTAACCTGATAGTCCAAGAAATGCTCTTAATTCTTTCAAATTGGTTGGTTCTGGGTATTTTTCAATGCTTTCAACCTTTTTTGGATTTGGTTTTAAGCCGTTTTCTGAAACAATAAATCCTAAAAATTCTACTTCATTTTTCAAGAATTCCGATTTATCCGGTTGAATTTTGAAATTTGTTTCTCTTAATGTTTTCAGTACAGTTTTCAAATTATTCAAATGTTCATTTAGTGTTTTTCCAAAAATAATAATGTCATCGATGTAAACATGACATATTTTGCCAATGTGTTCTTGAAGAATATCATCCATTACTCTTTGAAAGATGGATGGTGCGTTTTTTAAACCAAACGGCATTCGAACGAATTCGTATTTACCGTTGTTTATAGAAAAAGCTGTTTTTTCTATGTCAGATTTTGACATAGGTACTTGATGAAATCCTGACGCAAGGTCAAGTGTGGTGAAATATTTGTTATTTCCAAGGTTTGCTAAAACTGCAGATGTATCCGGGATAGGATATCTATCACTTATAGTTTTTGCATTTAGTTTACGATAATCAATTACTAATCTGTATTTTTTTCATTGCTCGCATCGAGTTTTTTTGGTACTATCCAAACAGGTGCGTTGTACGGAGAACGCGAAGGCTTTATTATACCATCATGAAGAAGTTTATTAATTTGTTTTGAGACTTCAGCTTTCAAAGTTTGGGGATAAGGATATGATTTACAATATACAGGATTGTCATCAGTCGTTCTTATTTTTGCTTCTACTCTGGTGGTAAATGGTAATTTTTGGTCTGGTGGCTGAAAAAGATCCTGAAATGAGGTTAATATTGCTGCAAGTTTATGTTTTTCTTCGGTGTTTAGATGTTCGTTCCTGATGTGAATTTTATTGATTTGCTGAAAATTATGTTGTAAAAGTGGAATAATATTATTGTTCGGCATAATATTTTTTTCTCCAGAGACATCGATGATTAAGTTCTTTCAGAGTATCATGACCTACAACTGCGTCAAATGTTTTTAATTCATGCATGTGGTAAAATTTTATTATTTTGTCGGAGTATGGTTTAAAGAATTTTCCTTGAGAGTATTTGCTGATGGTTATGTTCCCTCCTATTGAAGAAACTGAAAAGGGTTTTGCTACATTGTGTGATATTTTTGTGAATCTGGGATGTATGAAATTTTTATTGGAACCTGTATCTACTAAAACTTTTAATGCTTTTTTTTCGCTACCATAATATAGAAAGTACGGTAACGAAGATTTCATCCTAAAAAATTAAATTCTGCGTTTTCAAATTCTTCGTTTTCTTCATTGTCGTCTTGAGAAGTTAGTTGCTTCATGTATCTTTCAAAGTATGGATCTTGTTGTATTTGTTTATAATAGTTCTCTTCTGATTCTTCAATGTGTTCTTCTATGGGTTCCTCTTGTTCTTCTTTAATTTGAGATTCTTGTGGGTTATTTGTGGAAATATTAAACATTCGTTGGCGTTTGGGGGGTCTGTTCTGATTTGAATTCTGTGGCCTGTTTCCATAATTTATCATTCTGCTTCTAATAGATTGATCTACTTCCATTGGTTCTGGTGGTGGTTGTTGGAAAGGATTCCTGGGAGGTAATGGTGGTTTTTGGAAGGAATTTTGTGGGAATGCTTGATTAAATCTCTGATTGTTATATCCAAATGGTGGTGGTCTTTGATTATTATATGCAAATTGTGGTGGTGGCCTGTATGGAAAAGATTTTCTTTGGATTGGTTGTGGGATAATTCTTGGCGGAATTCTAGGTGGTATTGGAATTAAATTTCTTGGTGCTGATGGGAGTTCTGGAAGTTTTGGTCTTGTTAACATTTTCCTACATTCAATGTTTTGAAAAGAAATGCAGTAGCCGTAAGCTGCGGCTAATGATGTTGGTTCGTAGTTTCTGATAAATTTATAAATGTCTCCGTCCAATCCTCTTATGAAAGCATCTATGGCTTTTTTATTATATGTTTCAATCAATGCTCGTGAAGCTTCGGGGTGTACAAATCTTTCATCAGTATTAATTTGATTAGCAATTAGTGAAAGAAGTCTATTTACTTCGTCATAATAAATTTCGAGCGATTTTCCACGTTGTTGGACACTCATTAATTGATAATCTAGTGTCTCTAAATCTCTCTTTTCACCATAGTAGGCAATAAGAGTTTTTTTAATTGAAGGCCAATTTATACCAATATTTGAAGCTACCAAAGCATCATTGGCTTCACCTCTAATTTTGCGTCTGATAGTTTTGCAGACCATGTGAAATTTGTTCTGCTGTTCAACGGAATTTCTTTCGTTTGTTTGGTATAGTTTAACCAAACTATCAACATCGTTGAGCCAGCTGTTTAATTCGCTAGGCTCTCCGGTGAAAATTGGTAAATCTTTCACGAGATCCGGAATTTTTTCAAATGATTCAGGATTAACTCCTGAGCCATCTGGTTTTGTGAAATACAATGGGGGATCACTATAATCAGGATGAATTTTTGGGGAGGCAGCGGCTTCTAAAGCGGCAAGCCTGTTGAGAATTTGGTCGACAGCGTTTTGTTCCATGTTGTTCAACCTTAGTTGATTAAATGCTTCTAATAGATTATCCAGTTTTCAGAAATATAGAAAATGTCAAAAATAAATGTTTGAGAAAAATTTATTTAATATTGTTCAAAGATAAATGTTTATTTTGTCCTGAAAAAATTGTATTCAGTATAGAATATTAGGAATAAATGTTGATAAAAAGATTGTTACGCAAAAATTTTTTTAAAAATATTTTTGGAATAAAAATATTAACCTGAAAAAAAATTGTATTATATTAAATTATATAGTGTTTATTTATTATTTCAAATATAATTTTCAAAAAATATTTTATAAATTACCTTTACTTCCTCTGAAATCAATTGTGTATTATTTATTATTTATTTTTTGTTATAGTTGGTTAATTACCTAATTTTTTCTGAAATCAATTATATATTATTATATTTAATTCACATTTATTTGTTTCATATATTGGATTAATTATTTATTTATTTGATTCACTTGTTTATATAAAATCACTTTTTTTAAAATTTGTATTTCACTTTATTTTAATCACTTTGTGATATTCTTGTTTTATTTTTGTGTACTTACATGAAAATCATTCTAACTTCCGACTTCTTCCAGTGGAAGTGCGAGTTTTCGAAACCTCTTTCGGTGAAAGTCCTCATCTTTGATTTTCGGAACCGGAACCTCTGACAGTCGGTATCCTCCTCGGGTCGAGACCAGGCGGTGTCCAAAATCTTTCCGGTGTGGCGGCTGGTTCCCTTTTGCTGATTGCTACTTGTGGAGCCTTTCCACACGGCTGCTCAATGGCGGTCGGAGTTTCGGATTTTTTCGGATAGTTTTAGTTCGCGTCACTCTTCCGTGGCGAATCTTACTATCACTCACTACACTCGCGCTGGTCCCTATTCGGGCGCCAGTTAAGAAACTTCGGACTTACTTAATTTAAAAAAATATTTTTTTCTTTCGGAGTGAAGCTCCGTCTTTTATTTACTGGTTGAAATATAACTTCAGAATGCCTTTACAATTGTTATCCCTGTCTTTTATATTCACTTGAGATGGTTTACAATAATTTTATCTTATCTTAATTCAGCATATTTAGCGGGAACGATCCGGGTGGTCTGATGTGTTGTTGATGTTATCCGGGCCGTCTGGGAATGTTTATGTTTATCGACCGCTGGTCGATATTGTGATGACTCGTATTTTGTTTATCTCGAGTGTCGTATGTTGAGCTGGCTGGTGTTGCGTTAACTAGTTATTAACGTTAACTTTATTTCATAAAAACGTGACCTGTTTTCTGATTTGACACCCTTAATGAAAGACGTAGTTCTACGTCAAAATATCGTAAAATCAAACACAAAAAATGATCACCTGGTGGTGGTAAAATGAACACCTGAACATATTATATTTAATGGGTTAGATTTATACGTTGTTTCATGTCCAAATTTGTTTGAATCATTATTGAGAAAGTAGGTACATTAGGGTGGCAGCGAAAATGGTCATGTCAAATTTCAAAACCCGACCATGTACATTTTGTTTATTGGCCCAAAATAATGAGCTGTGCAAAGTTTCAACTCGATCGGACATGATTTAGGAGTGCCTCAAAGCGCTTAAAGTTTTGATTTTTTCATCCACGAAAATCATCCAAAGTAAAGTAAAGGAAATTTAGAAAACGATTTTTTTTTTCGATGCCAAATGACTTGAAAATGCATGTAACGTCGAGATCTGGTGTTATCACGAAAAAAAATTTTTGCCGAAACTCAGGCTAAGTCCCAAAAATCTGAGTGGCCAGAAAAGTAAAAATTTTGAGTGCTTTGGGGCATCCCTAAATCATGTTCGATTGAACTGAAATTTTGCACAGGCCATTTTTTTTGGAGCAATAAACAAAATGTACATGGTCGGTTCTTTCTATTCAATAATATTTTTTTCATACCTTCATTGCCTCTCAATGAAAATGGTCGATTTTCGGCCAAAATTTTGACACCAGATCTCGACGTTTCATGCATTTTTAAGTCATTTGGCATCGGAAAAAAAATCTATTTTCCAAATTTCCTTTACTCCTCCCTTGGAAGATTTTCGAGGATCAAAAAATCAAAACTTTGAGCGCTTTGAGGCACCCCTAAATCAGGTCCGATCGAGCTGAAACTTTGAACAGATCTTTTTTTTTTGGGCCAATAAACAAAATGTACATGGTCGGTTTTTGAAATTCGATGATGAAATTTTTCCCATACATCCATTGCCACCCTAAGGTACATCCATGAAATAATGTGGGTCATTCACCTAGAGTGGTAATTTGAATTTTCTCATACGTACAAAACTAAGTAAGAAACACATAACGCTTCACATATTGAGGATTAATTTCGTATGGGCTGGGATATTTTCCCGGGGTAAAAGCCACAAAAGGAACACCTTGAAGGGCAACATGTGATAAGGTATATCAGCTCCAGAAAACATAACATTGTAAGTCGTTATCCGGTGGTGGCTCATTTTGCCCCAAGCAACAAAGTAATTTCGAATGCGAATTGATCGCTGAAATCAAACAAAATATCTGTTTACCTCAAATCGAATATGTGAACAGTCGTCCAAACTGATAATTTGTCGAAGATATCAGGTCGAATAACTGAAATTTCAGGGGAAATTTCTTAAATACGATACGCGCTACATTACATCCAAATGGCTTCCGTAAGAGAAATTTTTGTTTTATTTTTTTCAACATTTGACAGTTCGGGGATAACGGAGTGTCTTAATTAGCTTCATATGTTCCAAGAATAGGATAATCAAGAAGTATCGGTTGGTTTTTAGTTGAATTATCGGAATTTGAGCACCGGTTCATTTTACCAACCCATTTTAACCGCATTTTCCCTATATACAATTCACCATTGTTATTTATAGCAAAAGCAGACAATCAATATAGAATGATGTGAAGTCCGAATCCACTACTTATGCGGTATTTGAAAATGTTGTATTTCATCCTATTTGTTTATCTGAATCTTTAAATATTCAATTAAACCACCTGGGAATTCATCAACGCTAAAAATACTCTGTTATCAATTAATTAGGCGTGAACAACACCTCGCACGGGATAAATTCATTGTGATTTGTGTTTCCGTAGACTATTCGGTTGGCAACCGACTAGAACGAAAACTAAAATTGCACGTTACGGACGGACTTTTCTACTTCCCTCCCTAAACGATATCTCTCTGTCGCTCGCATTGACGATTGTGTTCACTAGTCCAAGTCATTTTTCCCATCCATTCGAATTGAAAATTCTGGCCGACATAGATCCGCTTGCATTGCTAGCTCTATGCTAGGGGTTTCCCTCTTCGGTGGAGGCATTTACACATAATACTGTCATAAACATCATACATTATACGGCCGCGTGTGCGGTTTCCTGGTTTGCTGCCTGTGAACTAAGTATGTATGATCTTGTTCCATACATTAGTGAGGCCAGACGGTCAATCGACGACTTTTTCTTCCAAGACTATGGCTATCGCCTATACGCGTGTTGCCGTTGAAATTTTACTTAAATAATTGTCATGAACAGAATGTGTGACAGATGTATGATGATAATATCGCATGAATTTTGAATGAGGAGTCCAATACTAACGTCAAATTGTGCCTCCCGGCTAGGAGCGATTAATAATTCAACGCATTATGCAAGATTTGCTTCGCTAATGGATATCGTTAATTTTTTTCGGGGCATTCGCTATTTCGGACCGATTCTCGGACGTGACATAATTTGATTTATCCGTCAAATGTTAGCCGCAATAGTATAAATGCAATTCTAAAAGAAGATTTTTTTTCTGCAAGAAAACATCATCTCCAGTTGAATTGCCCATTCAGGTCGGGTCAATATCAGTACAACCAATATTTCAATGCTAAGTGCATACAACACTGGTCATCAATCACGCAAAAACCGATATAAGATGAATTGTGGTATCCACTGACAGCCGAAAAGGAAGAACGCCTTGACATTCGTGATGTGAAAAGAGCTCTCGAAAATGTATGATCGCATGAGTCGAAGCGCGTGCAAGTAAGTTGATTAGTCATTATAATAGATGGTATAAAAAATAAGAAACACCTTTTTCCAATTATGAATGAATATGTGAATATACTCAGGTCTAAAATTTTTGTAGCTCCTAAAATGAGGAAAAATTGTTACCTACAATGTTTACATTAATAATGTCACACGAATGAAAACAAAACAAGACTTCAGGCTGTTGGCCACATCGTGGAAAACTCAGTTGCTTCTGCTCGATGCAATATAACTAAATTCACCTTTCATTTCTTCCCATCTTTCCCGCTGATGATGCTGCGGCGAATTCATTTTTGTGAACACTTTTGAAAGGCATCTCCCGCCAGGTATGCAAGTCAAAGTATTATCGCATCAGCAGCAGTCACGAGCTGCATTGTGTTATGCAATGGGTTGCTGGTATGGTAACCGACAGTGTAAAAGAACGGGGAAGACGGCCCCTGGGATATGGTCTGTAATGGTTTTATTCGCCACCACCGATTCGCCGTGTCATTCGGGAGAGAAGGACTACGCTCCGGCGATGATGCAGCTTCTGATGCACTACTTGGGCGGTTTGAATAACGTTAGTTTTATGTAACGTTAACTGAATGCAAAAGGTATGAAACTAGATATTGGACAATGCCAACCAGCGTCGAATTTCCTCGATAGACGGTAAGTTACGTGTTCAAGATAGAATCGATAAACAATCCGTCTTGGACCAAAATGAACCAAAATGAACATGAACCAAAAATACTATGGCCCTGCATTAATGTACTGCAAAAGTGACTAACGAGATTTTGTTGACACCGATTCGAGTTTGATTCTAGGTTGAGATTCTATAGGATTATTTGTGAAATGTTACTTATATGAAGTTTTCCTGAATTGAAAAAAGCGATAATGAGATTCATGAATTTTTAGCAACAACAAAACACCAGTGCTACTTTTCATTTTCAAAACAATTCTAGAACGAATTTTGTAAATAGAATTTCACAACAAATAATAACAAACAATAAAAATCTAGATGTTGTTCATGCTCAAAAGGAATATTTTTCGATCTTTTACCCGTTAGGATGTACGTAAATCACTGCGGCTGCAGGGAGGAATAATAGTTCGGCTAAAAAGTTCATAAGGTCTAGATGGCGCCTCTTGCAAAAATCTACTTGACTATCACAAAGCACAATCTTTCAATGAAATACGTGCCAAAATATGACAGCAATCAGTCGATTGGTTCGTGAGTTACAGCATTGAGAGTGAAGCAACTTTTGTTATTGTGAAAAAACTGGAGAAATCCGAATATCCATTGAAAAATGATGCTTTGTGATATTCATGTAGATTTTTGCAAGAGGCGCCATCTAGACGTCAACCTTATGAACTTTTTAGCCGAACTATTATTCCTCCCTGCAGCCGCAGTGATTTAAGTACATCCTAACGGGTAAAAGATCGAAAAATATTCCTTTTGAGCATGAACAACATCTAGATTTTTATTGTTTGTCATTATTTGAAGTCAACCTTATGAACTTTTCACCCGAACTGTTACTTGCTGTGTCACTGACAAGAACCTGTCCAATATGTTTTACGAGATGTTGATGATGCGGTAGTCAGTTAGTGACACAAAGGAAAGGGATACCATCTGGTCGGAGTTGAAAATCAGGACACCTATAACAGTATTGATTATGACCAAACCATTGTGATTCTTCGAGATGTAAATAATTAAAAACACGTGAAATTTGTTTATTTAACATATCTCTTGACCGGTCCAAAATCCGGATTTTTAGCATTACGTAATTTGTGCACGACGCCTAAGTCCACTTGACGCACTTGCGAGAAAACGACTAAAACCCGTTTTTCTCAAAGTTTTGTATGAGTCCTCCAGTTTGTTGGTATGAGGTTCTATTATTAGACCCAAAACATATTATTTGGGACCACCACTTCATCAACAGGTTAAGCTCAAAATATAATGCTTCAAAGTTGGTGGACTTAGGGGGTTTATCAAACAAACGAGAAATCAGTGGTGTATTTAGCGATTTTGATGTGATTCAATTCTATTTTATGTACTTTAAATGTTCATAATGTTAATACCAAGTAAGAATGGGACTCTTCATATGTTGTGCTCTGCATTGAAGGTGGGTTGATAAGAGAGGAGCGAGGGTGGTGGGTTTGAGGCGTGTGTATGTTGTATATGCATTAAATGAATGGGAAACAAACTGACCTTTCCAAACGCACCATTTGACGACGGTTGGTAGAACGGGACCCGAAGAGCAACTTCGCCGAAAAACGACCGATGATCAGCAAAAACACAAAAAGAAAGCGACTTCAGTTTTCGAGGGACCATGTCATACTGGAGTTCTAAAAGCGCGTAATTTGGTCGGATATATATTTTTATCAAGGCTCATATGGCGTTAGCCTCACGGGGCCGGGAGTCCAATACTTTGACAATATTTCTTATTATCTATGTTAGTAATATGTAACCGATTACTCGCGGTTGGCTCGAGGTTAGTATTACAAGTGTTTTCGTAATTGGGATGTTGCTGTCTCCAATGATCTGTACGTGTGCCCGACACGGGATACTTCCTATTGGGATGCAGCTGACCATTAATCAGCAACGCCCCCCTAGTAAAGGGTGTGTCACATCAAATTGCATCACGGAAAAAACGCTGTCGAAAATTAAATTTTTAGGAATTATATCTTCAGCTTTCGCTTATAATCAGATAAGAGTGTATAGATCACGTTGGCCATGCTTCACTATCAATTTTTCGTAAATTTGGAAAAATGTCGTCGAACGAAAAAGAGCGTCGTGAATTAATCCTGTGCACTCATTTCGAGAATCCGGAGTTGTCACATTGGGACATCGGTAAGATGCTGGGAATCGTCCAATCCACGGTCAGCAGAGTACTAAAACGATACTTCGAGAACCTAACCATCGACCGGAAGGTGAAGAACGGCAAAAATGGATGCTCCGTCAGTGAAAAAGATCACAAGCGCGTAGTTAAGCAGTTTAGACGTGATCCGAGATGTTCGGTCCGAGATGTCGCCAATAAGCTGAATTTGTCAAGTTCATTCGTCTAGCGGACCAAGCAGCGGGAGGGCCTGCGTACATACAAGGTACAAAAGGCTCCTAACCGCGACGAAAGGCAAAACATGGTGGGGAAGACGCGAGCCCGGAAGCTGTACACCGAAATGCTGACGAAGCCGCATTGCCTGGTAAGGGACGACGAAACCTACGTCAAAGCGGACTTTCGTCAGCTGCCGGGCCTGTTGTTCTTCTCCGCAGAGGAAAAATTCAGCGTTCCGGAGGAGATTCGCAAGCAGAAACTATCCAAGTTTGCCAAAAAGTACATGGTGTGGCAAGCGATCTGCTCTTGCGGAAAGCGGAGCGCCCCCTTCGTGATGACCGGCACGGTAAACGGGCAGGTTTACCTTAAGGTGTGCCTACAGAAGCGCTTACTACCACTATTGAAGCAGCACGAGGGCCCGACCATCTTCTGGCCGGATCTCGCTTCGTGCCACTATTCAAAGGACGTGTTGGAGTGGTACGAAGCCAACGGGGTCACCTTCGTGCCAAAGGAAATGAACCCGCCCAACGCGCCGGAGCTTCGCCCAATAGAGAAATATTGGGCGATTATGAAGCAGGCCCTCCGGAAGAACCCAAAAGTTGTCAAATCGGAGGCGGACTTCAAGAGAAAATGGATTTCTGTTCAAAAACAACTACAACCTGACGTTGTACAGAACCTTATGGACGGGGTAAAGAGGAAGGTGCGAGCATACGGGCTTGGGCTCGAAGTATGAATAAAAAGAAAATGCCAAAAGTTGTTTAATAGTTTTTATTTTACTGTCTAAAATTTTCAAAAGAATCGGTCTACCGGGCGAATTTCTACAGCGTTTTTTCCGTGATGCAATTTGATATGACACACCCTTTATGTACCTCATATCTAGCGCGGTGCGTCTTTCTCGACTCGAAGAATCCAGGATAGAATGGTCACTAGCCGGCGATGAGCTGTTTAACAAGAAAAGGCGATTCCGTGTGTGGCGGAAGAGCGACGAGGGCCGCCAGAACCGGTATCTATAACTGACCATGAAGCACGGTGGTGGAACATCGTGGTGTGGGACTGTTTTTCGTGGGCTGGAGTGGGAAACTTAGCGCAAGTCAACGGTATTATTACTGGTTACATCGACATTTTGTGCGAGTGCTTAGAAGCAAGCAAACCATTTGTCATGACAATTGTCATGCGTAAATGCGAAAACAGAATAGAAACATACGGTATGAAGCATGATGTCGACGCCAACCTCTCTCAGTTTCTATTCTGTTTTCGCATTTCTGCATGACAAATGGTTTCCTTGCTTAGAAGAATACATGCTGATAATGGGGCTATACCTTCCAGCATGATAGGAATCCGAAGCATACTGTGGAGAAGACAGCAGCATTCTTCCGATCGGTCCGGATTAAACCAATGGTGTGGCCACTTTAAAGCCTATTGAGAATTTTTGGGCGATTTTGGACAACAAGGTGGACAAAACTGACGTTACGAACAAGCAATACTGTATTACTGCGTTTAAGAAGGCTTGGGACGAGCTGAACTCCCAACACCTGCGGAACCTCGTGGAGAGTATGCCAAAGCGTTGTCAGTTGGTTATCGAGACCAAAAAGGCTCATGTTGACTAATCATTATTTCTTTCCATTTTATTTCTATTAATCTTTTAAATGAACCTTGAAGTGAATTTTTCTTATGTCATACCCTAATGTGCTCAAAAAGAAAACAAAAGTGTTTTTATTTCGTTTTTCTAAAAATATAATCAACTATACTGAAATGGCAAAATGGTCTACTAATTACCTACTGTTACGTAGTATTGACTGAAATTCCGAAAAGGTTGAAAGAACATTTAATATTGGAAAACTTCAAATTCGAATGGGCGCAGGATTCTGTAATAAAAAATCAAAACTACTTGGAGTTTTACACTCTTGACCAGCACCAATTTATTTCAAATTTCATATCTTGCTTGAAACTTAAGTGGCCTACCTTTCTCGCCACAGGCGACTTCCTTATGGTTATTATTATTCATAAATGTGAATCCTTCTGTGTGTCTATTTTTGATATTATTATTTGTATCCACACTGCAGGAAATGTATATCTAAATCTACACCATATCATTATTTAGCTATTGCTAGTATGAGTATTCGATGTTAGTCGATTTGTCAATTGCGTGTATGTCTGTGTGTTTTGTTATTTAAACATTTGGGAATAAGTATAAAAACAATATATCAAATCGAATTGAATTGCGGAACATACTGAGAAAAAAAAATTATAAAGGGTTGTATCTAGGGCACGACCGCTTTTTCGACGTAGAACTACACAATTATATTATACAATTCACTTGTTTACCACTTCGAATATTATTTCAAAATGCATCGAAAATTTTGTAATAGATTATGTTCTTCGTTACAAGTAAATTTAATGAACATCCGTTTACGTTTGATATGATGCCTAGGACTACCAAAATATGTGATCGGAAGAATTGTCATTGTATTTTACATTTCCCTCTGAAATTATTGTACATCTCATGTTTACGTAGTTCTCGAACCACGAAAGTTCATTCACCTCTAGTATCTGAAGTGACAATTTTTCCAGGTTTCTCAGTTTAAAAGTACGTTTTAGGGAAACATACACACATACATGTCTGCACAACGACAAGCGAGTACAGAACTACTCAACAACAAAAAAAATACTCTCGACTCGCATGTATTTTCAAAGCGGATTCCCTCAGGCACATCGATTTTGAAGTCCGTGTTAGGGAAACACAGCTCGGTAGGAACAAAAATACCCCGGACTTGCATGTTTTGACAAAGCGGATTCCCCCAGGCACATGAATTTTGAAGTCCGTGTTAGGGAAACACAGCTCGATGGGAACAAAAATACGCAAAACGGATTTTCACAGGTACATCGATTTTGAAGTCTGTTTTAAGGAAACCGTAAATCGGGCCAACCAATACTTGGCAGCTAGGGCGTTTAGATAACGCTTGACATTTTACATTACATCTCATGAAAAATAACATTTTATTGATTGTGATAGATGCGAAGAAATATTTCCTATCAATTGATGCAAACATCCTTCCGATCTATTATGAAATGTTCGAGTTATACGCATTAGAAATACGGGTTGGGTTAGCGAACACATATCGGCAGAACAAATGTGAAAAATGGAATTCTTCCAGTTTTCATGAATTTAAACCATTCAGAGATTAGCGAATTGCAATGTATAGGATATCAAACAAATCTTAGAGAATTTCTGATTCGATTGGTATGCAAATTATGAGAATTCGTTCACAGTGAATATAGTTAATAACGTTAACTTTATTTCATAAAAACGTGACCTGTTTTTCGATTTGGCACTCTTCCTGAAAGACGTAGTTCTACGTCAAAATTGAACCGTGCCAAACATTCCTTCACTTCTTACTTGTATACCAAATATAATATGTATATATAATTGTGAAGGCTGCATGTTTCTTCAGACATCTTGACCGTGAAGGTTGATTTCTGAGTGACTTTAATATATCGTGTTCTCCCGATACTGTACTATGAGTTCAATTAGATTCAACAAAAAGTTAGGACGATTCCCAAGTGATTAATTTATTACCCTGCCAATGATGTCGGGCTAACAAAACCGCCGTACAACATACCCAAACCGCCCGAAACTAGAGCTCCTCTGCACAAAGCTATTATTCGTTGTCCTTGAGCTGATTGTATAACCTTACACAAATGCACAAAATTAAATGTTCCAACCAATCATTCCATTCAGCGACAGTGACATAACAGCGTCCTATTAACCGGTAGCTAGTCAATATATCGTGAACTCATACGACATCAATAGTCATAGAGCAAACATTGTTGCAACAGTTTTTCTCCTATTTGGATAGCATTCCGAAACAATTTAACCTGATTATCCATTTAAATATCAGCATGCAAATAGATTCGTTGCCTGGCGGTTCACGAAGCAATATCGCCGCAAAACATACAAATGTACATATGCAAATCAGACGTGACCACTTTTGTTCCTTCGTTATAATTGTAGCAAAAACGGAGAAAGGTTTCAATTTGTTGGCAAAAAATAACCGTGCGCAATCATGCCAATTTAACTAAATTACCGGAAAATATTATCAAACTACAGAGCGCAGAAACAATTTCGGAACTCATATTTAAAATATTAAACTTATACGAGATGTGAGAAAAAGATATGAAAGTCATTTACATTTTAATAAGTGTTCGTTGTATATCGCACGTTGAAATCGTTCATGGAAAAGCTCACAAATTCTACATAGACATCCTAGGGTCCAAGCGCTCTTTATCACTGGTTGCCACACTTTGATGAGATAATCACGGCGATTATCTTGATAATTGGTCCATTTGTCGCACACGGTCTCATGTATTTTATTTAGATTCAGACATAGGTATTATGAAAAAAAAAACTCCTCCGATTTGCCCCGACTAACGTACGTTGGGTGCGTTGCCATTCTCTCCAGCTGAACCTCTATTCAAAAATTCAAATTGGGCACCAGTTGGACACTTGCAAGGCCAACGGTTGCGTATTATGCGCCCCTGCTGCCGGCGATTGTTCACTGAGTTCACTGCATGCCGTGCTATAATCGTGATTGCGACCATGCGACGATTTATTGCCCTAAGAAGCGCGGAGACAGCGATGACCGAAAATTTGCGCGTAGCGAAACCAGAAGGACCGGCGTGTAGTGCCTAACCCGACCGCTCAGTGTTAACGAACGACGACTCCCGACGACGATTGCTAACTTGCACCCCGGTCGAAAATGCTGCTCGGGAGCGCAAATTTCCGGGTACATGTTTTTTTTTTGACTTTTCAAGCGCTTGTGAGAAGAATCAGTCAACCATCTGCTGCTGCATCTTATTGCAATATGAACGGGTTATCATAAAGTGGCGGGAGGCGCGAAGAGGGATGATGAAAAATTATACAGTTTTATGGAAAATCAGCAGCACGATTTCATGCCTGCGGAGGCAAACACTCTTAAAGTGCAATGTATGAAACTGTTTTTGGTTGGACGGGGGTGTTTTATTTGCACATTTTCGCGAGCTAACGCTAGAGAATTATTTCTCGGTTTGTTGACGATGGAAAATTCGTGAGAAAATAGGTACCTTCATCGCAAAGTCTTATGATTCACTAGTGATTGACGAACTGTTGGTAGTGAATGACGAAGAAAAATCGTAAATCACTAGCAATTAGAAATTGTATTACAACGAATTATATTGTCTAGAGATAATACAAAAATTCAGGTGAGTTCAAATGCGTAGCACTCGAACTCAACTATATCATGGTTGTCAATTGAAATGAAATGTGGTCAGTCAATAAAGAATGGTTATGTGCAACTCGAAATCTTATTCAATCAGCTGCTTTTTTTACCTCCCGGTAACATCAACTGGGATACGAGCCATTTTAGTGGAGATCGGCTACACATCTCGGGTGGAGTCTTCGATAGTATCGAAACTGAGGAGTGGTATCGCACGCGTTATTTCCCATGTTACGGATGCCGTTTGCTACACCTGTTACTCTCTACCAAAACAGAAAAACTAGTCTTTAAGGCCCTAGTAAGGCAGCATGCCAAACATGAATTCTATGAATGATATTCAGGACCACATCCGAAACGAAAGAGACATCGAATCATGACCAAAGAACTACGAAAGATAATTGTGGAACTCGCAGCTATTTAGGAGTAGCAATGACTAAATTTAAGAAGAAATATCAGAATATTGGCAAAAATATAACTACATTTGCGGAAAATTTTATTGAGTCACAGTTTTGTCAAGCAAACTTTGTGGGAAATATTATGCTTATTTGGGAAATTTTATAACGAACATAGTATGAGTAGTGATGTTTGTGTTTCAAAGGCTATTTTGGCATAAAACACGAAAAGAATGCTGAACAACCCAAAAAATCTGTTGACGTTGATTTGGTATTCTAAATTGATGTGAATAAAACTGTTAGTTAGAAAGTTCATCCATAAGTTAAAATTCATTAATGTTAGAAGACGACTTGTATGTCTGAAACAATGTTTATCTCCATAAAAATGACTCATCTGCACAAAGAATTTAGCTTATGTAAAAGTATTCATTACGGTGAGGTACACTGGGGCAAGTTGAAACGTTTTTTAAGTACAACTTAAAACTTATCTATTTGAATCTGTTGGCAGCATATCTTCTTCTTCTTCTTCTTGAATGGCGTTAACGTTCCCTGTGGAACTTTTGCCGTCTCAACATATGCATTAACTAGCGTCATTCATTAATACTTAGTTGAGATTTCTTAAGCCAAATAACACGCCTTGAATGTATTCCGAGGGGCAAGCTCTAGAATACGCGTGACCACAGTGCAAGTCGAAGGAAATTTCTTTGACGAAAAATCCTCCGGCCAGAACGGGAATCGAACCCGAACACCCGGCATGATAATGTGAGACGCTAACCACTCGGCCACGGGTGCACCCTTGGCAGCATATACAAGGTATGACCGATTACTTCCGATAAAAATTAGAGATTTACATTGAATGCTCCGAAAAATATCTATTTACAATTTTTTTAGTTCCCATATGTATTGTTTCAACTTGCCCCGTAGTTGAGAGCTATCATGAGTTTAATGTGCGGTTTTACTTCTCGAATTATCTAAAACGGATTTATGGAACACTGAGTTGAAGAAATTACTTATAAACAATTGGAAAAGCAGTTTTGGTTCGATCAACACAAAATGGACACTACGCACTAGGGATCATTATTGGAAATAGGAAAATCAAAAATACTATTTTAGGCGCATTAATGTCAGAGTAGAAAAACCACTAATACGAGGGGGGTCTGATAAGTAGTTAGCCTCATCGCCAGATGGTGTCAGTATCGCAAGAGAGATTACTTATCGTGTAGTACATTATCGTAAACCGGTTACTGTCAAAATTTCAGCCGAATCGGACTCGTAGTTCTGTTTTGACCGTATGTGGAAGCGGGAGTGTCCGCGGATTTTAGAAAAATGGAAATTCCGCCGTCGCCATGGCCAAATTGGTCGAATTGCACTACGAACTGCTGCCCCATCCACCGTTTTCTCGAGATTTGGTCCCGTGCGACTTTTTTATTTGTTTCCAAACTTTAAAAAGTCACTCGCCGGACAAAAATTTGAATCGAATGAGGAGGTCATCGCCGCCACGGAGGCTTACTTTGCAGACCTCGAGAAAACGTATTTTTCAGTTGGATTAAAGAAGTAGGAGCATCGCTCGGTCAAAAGTATCGAGCTAAAAGGCGATTATTTTGAGAAATAAATCGCCACTTTTCCAAAATGTTTTTTTTTGTAAGCTAAGTACTTATCGGACTGCCCTCGTATGCTTTATGGGATCATTCAAATATTCAAATATTACCCACTACGGAAGGGAGGAGGGGATGCCTTGTGGAATAATAGTATAGTATATTAAAATAAGTCTAAACAGTTTTATGCAAATGACCATTTATTATGTAGTATGTAGAGAAGAAGAAGTAGAAAATAGTAGAAATATTACGCTACATAATATTTGAACGACCCCTATTTGAAAAATTAACAAATTTGACTTATCTCATGTCAGTGTATTCATAAATTATAACATACTGATATACGAAATAGAAATGATTTTAATGTTTTGAATCTACCATCATTCATTCATACAGAAATCACGTCCAAATAACGTCCGGCACCATTAATTGATTTATATTAGACTGTCAAAAAAGTCCTGCGGTATTTTTTTTGAATTTTCATTTGTTCATAAAATTAGTTACAATCATCTGTTTTAAGTCAAATATGCGCCGTTTTGTTCGATGACTTGTTCCCAACGAGATGCCAACTTCATAATACCCCTGTTATAGAAGCTCGCTTCCTTATTGGCAAAAAAACTCAGATAGCCAATTTTCACAGGCCTCTTTTGTGGCTAACTTCTGACTACCTAGCTCGTTCGCCATGGACAAAAACAGGTGGTAGTCACTTGGTGCAAGGTCCGGACTATACGGCGGATGCAAAAGAACCTCCCATCCGAGCTCCCGGAGCTTCTTGCGCGTCACCAAAGAAGTGTGTGGCCTGGCGTTGTCCTGATGGAAGACAATGCGGCCTCTGTTTATCAAAGATGGCCTCTTCTTCATAAGTGCTACCTTCAAGCGGTCCGGTTGTTGGCAGTACAGGTCCGAATTGAGCGTTTGGCCACAGGGAAGCAGCTCATAATAGATTATTCCTTGACAATCCCACCAAACACACGGCAGAACCTTCCTGGACGTTAATGAGGGCTTGGCCACCGTCTGAGCCGCTTCAGCGGGCTTCGACCACGACCGTTTGTGCTTCACGTTGTCGTAAGTGACCCACTTTTCATCGCCAGTCACCATCCGCTTCAGAAACGGGTCGATTTTGTTGCGATTCAGCAGCGATTCACATGCGTCGATACGGTCAACGATGTTTTTTTGCGTCAACGTGTGTGGCACCCATACATCGAGCTTCTTCGTGAATCCAAGCTTCTTCAAATGGTTAATAACGGTTTGATGACTTATCCCCAGCTCTTGGCCAATGCTACGGCTGCTACTATGCCGGTCTTTCTCGGCTAATTCAGCGATTTTGTCGCAATTTTCGACGACAGGCCTTCCGGAGCGTGGCGCATCTTCGACGACCTCTACACCAGAACGAAAACGTTGAAACCATCGTTGTGCGGTGGAAATGGAAACTGTATCGGGTCCATAAACTGCACAATCTTTATTGGCAGCTTGAGATGCATTTTTGCCTTTGTCATAGTAGTACTGTAAAATATGTCGGATTTTCTCTTTATTTTGCTCCATATTTGCGACACTATAACTCACGAACGACTTAACCAAACAAAACACTGTCAAGGACTATATACAAAAAATACCAAAAATACCTTTCCAACAAGCTATAGTATGACTCGATACAATGAATACAACTAGAACTACGCGCTTACAACGACACCTCGCGGAAATACCGCAGGACTTTTTTGACAGCCTAATATATAAAAACCTGCAATAAAGTGTAAAAAACAGTTGATTTTCACTGCTTTTTCTATTTATTAACTCCGCCTGCGAATGACGGATCCCAATAATAGCATATCCGAATAAGAACCTGAAGTTATTGAGAACCAGAGCAGTGGGTCCAAAGCCCCAGTAAAGGAGGATGGTTGTAATAGCTGTTATCCATGGTTATTATGGAAAGAAAGTAATGGATGAACCCCTAATCCAAGGTGTAAAGCGACCCGTGCCGAGGGATGAATGGTAGGGGGGTCTAAACCTTGCCGATAGCGGAGCCTGTGGAGCACCAGGGCACCCTCCACAGTATCGTCTGTCCTTGCTGCATTAAGCCGGTCACTGATGCAGCGGACCTTCTTTACCGCGAGACTCGTGGGACTTCTATGAATAATCCAAACGAGAAGCCTCTCTCTGTCGGAAAAAAAACTCCATAGAGATCGACTACATGAGTATTGAAGAGGATGAAGTACTGAGTGACGCACCTGTGCATGTTCAGTCATGCTCCTCTTCTATTCTCAATACTCCGACTCGTTGTGAGTCGCTAGAGGATGATAGTGACGAATGTAGCGTCACTACAAAAACTGAATCTAAAGTTGTAGATTCAGTCGAGGTCCACTCTTCGTGGAAAAAGAACCTCACCAAGGGTCAGAGAAGAAAACTGAACAACTTGGTCGCAGCTGGGATTCCTGCAAAGGAAGCCCGGCTGAAAGCACTAAGTCAGCATATCTCTGGGCCAACATAACGCCCCCGAGGATCGGAGCTACCTAGTAGTGATGAAAAACCTAAAAAAGCTAAATCTCTGCCCCCGACAAAGAGTGGGGCAGAATGAGCAGGAAAAAGTTGCACAACCACAACCACTATCGAATCTGGAATGCCCTTCAAAGAAGCCTTAGAGCAGATCAAAGTTGGTATTCTCCCGGAGAAATATCCCAACACTGAACTGACTACAGTGTACTCATACATTCAATGGCACTGCAATGTTGGCACTATAAGCCGACTTGTGACCCACACACTTGTAATTCAGACATATCATGGGCTTAGAGACAAAACTAGGAGTGAGTTATATTTGTGATACCCTATGATCAGAAAGAACCGGAAATTATTAAAGAAGACAAAATAGAGTGAAATTTCGTCAAATTTATTTTATCTCCTTCAAAATATCATCCATTAGAAGCAACATGTGCCAACGCTTGACCCACTGCTCTATGGATCCCTGATAAGCTCTGCTCTATGCATTCCTGAAGGGATGGCCTTTAGTTTCCTCGTCGCATTCTCTTTGATCCCCCCGATTGACTGAATTTTCTTTGTACGAAGTGGCAACTTCAACTTGAGGATAAAAAAAAGTCGCACGGGACCATATCATGTGAATACGGTGCTTGCTCGTTGGTATTCACTTAATGTTTGGTCGAATAATTCAGTACAATTCGGGCTCTCAACGATGCACAGTGCGGCGTCCCATAGACAAAAGTCAAAAAATTCACTTTCATACTCAACCAAACTAAGTAGGGGGTGTGTTATATACATGTTTCAGGCATGCTGAAGTAGCCTTGGTAGCCCACCCAATTTGTCAGAACAAGCATGTGCAGTCAAGAAATTTCTTCTAAGCACGTGGCAAATTAATTTTCAGTGATTCATTACAGTTTTACATTGGGTTTTCGTTTACGTTCGATATCTTTCAAAGTGAAACCTCAAATGGCGACGGTAGCAACACGTAAGTATAATCCGTTTCCTTAACTATTATTGGGACATGCCGCAATCACTGTGAAAATAAACGCTTCTTTGTTAAGGTAGTTTTGTTCCTTAAGAAAAAAAGATACTAAAATTTCGAATCCTTCGGCAAAAAAAAGTTCCGCGGAGTTCCGCTCCAAAACACCCCTCAACTTTTTAGTCATTATACCCTTGATATTCTGCAAGTGATTCTTGTTGCTCCAGTTTGCTCTTCTGACCACAGTTTACGTTTTTTAGATGATATTTGTACAATCAAGAACAAGCAAATTTTCGAACAATGGCTCCCAGTTGACCCCTCCCAAAGAAAAGATCATTTGTTCACCTTTTTGTTGAGTTTTTATGATACGGATGATTTCTCTAAAGAATTTAAAGAAGAGCTTTTGAAATTTTGCAAAGTTTATTGCTACAAAATTAACCAGAGATGGGCGAAATGCTGCAGATCATATTCAAAATTCCCTTCGGGCTAGAGGAAGGCAGCCCAATGTGCCGGTGAGAGATGTGTTGGCTCGGTTAGACCTTGATTACATGTCCCAAATATATGTTTTCCTTAAAGCTATCGATGCTCGTGTGTGATTATCCTTATATCCTTATACCCTGCTTTTCGTCCTTTACGAGTAATTGGTCCGCTTGCTTTAATCAGGAGAACAAGTTGAAATGTAAATTCACAATAGATATACGAATAGATTTAAGAATTAAGTGTGTGTGATTATCAACATTGTAATAATTTCCTTATATCCCATCCTTTTCCTGAAAAATTATGTCACCCTTCTAAGCTCGAGTCCACCGCGAGTAATCGGTTTCCCACATTACTAACCATAGATTTAAGAAAATTGTTTGTATATATATAGTTTTAAAAACATATTTAAGAATTCGGCTCCTTTAAACTTATGTAACTGAGCCTGTAAAAATAAACGAATTTAAAAAAAAATATTCAAAATTCGTAAAGCACAATTCTGACTGGTTGTCAAAACCAGTTAAGCTTCCGGCATATCAGAAAGGAAAAATGAAAGACGATTTGCAGTCTGTTCCTCAAATTGGTAAAGGAAGACCTCAGAAATCGTTTTTACGAATGTTCGAAAAAGACAAAAAAGCGACGTGTTGAAGATCTTGTTAACAATGCTCCTGAAGAGCTTGCATTCGCTGCCAATGTATCAAACTATTCGAGTGGAAATCAGGAGAAAACACTGACGGCGGCACAAGCACTGGCTCTATATATTGATTTAGATCTCTCTGAAAGAAAGTACAATGTACTTTAAACTGACCAGACGTCCCGTGTTACGCGGGGCAGTCCCGCATTTCAACAAAATGTCCCGCGTAGGATTACGTCCTGCGAAACGTCCCGCATTTGGTAAAAGGAACGAAAATGTCCCGCGTTATCAATATATTTCAGTATTACAATTTGATCATGTTTATTTTCTTAAATGGTTGAACCTCAAAATAAAACTTTTATTTGTCGGACTGTTCAAGAGTGCTTCTAATGCATTCAACGATTAATACGATGAGCTGGTTTTCATCGCACCGATAGTGGACTTTTTGTTTAGAGAGTGTCAACAGGAAACGACAGCAACAAAATCGGAAAATTGATTTTTATAAAGATTTATTTTTAAGATTTCTATAAAGATTTATAATGATTTTTATAAAAGTCCCATATTGATCCACAGGGACCAACGTGAGTCAAACGAAAAGTTCATCTTTGGTTCTCTAGCTCGGTCAGAGCTTAACGTGTTAAATAAGCCGGAACTAGTGTATGCTGGGCAGGAAGAGGCAGGGTTGTTTGATGAAGTATCGCAAATGAAGCAAATGTTGGCCGGAAACTCAATCATGGCTGATGAAAAGATGTATGTCGACATGTTCTTTTACCTTTCCGTGGCGTTGGTAGTCAGCTATCTCTCCATTTTGGCCATTCGCTCAAAAGTTTTCTATAGGCCGCAGCTGGGGTATGTTGGGAAGGTTGGTGGTTTACGCGACAATGTTTATCTCTAGCCGATCCATTATCCATTCTCAAGTGATCTTTTGGCATAATGGGCTGATCCCCGTTTCGGCATAAAGACCACATCACCTTCGCAAGTTTCGACAAGCACTTCGTACTCGTTACCCATTCACCATATGGCTCGAAAAAAGAGTGACTTGGACATTCCCTTCTCGTCTGTCAGAGAAGGACCTTCTTCGAGAATTTGATGTGGATGATATATTCGACGTCATCGCTTACCTGGTGAACGTAAAGTACCCGGTCCCCGGCCATTCGTTGAATTCTAGCATCAAGCACGTCTCGTCTTTCATTATGAGCACGAAAAGAAGTTTTTCACTTCTTCCGCCGGAAAGAAGTATTTCACCAGCACCTGAAGCTACTCCTTTTGGGTGATTGCCTGCTGCTTAGATACTGCCGGTCTCGTCTGACGCTTCCGCATAAAAATGTCCATTTTGGCCAGATTCTCCTTCACCATTCGGCCGGTTGTTTCGATCTCCCGGCTCAAGGAGCGACAGGGAGAGGATGTTGTAAATACCAGATCGGCTATGTCTGGCGGACACAAAGTGTCTCAGGATGTCCAACTCCTTTGCTGTCTATCAGCTTAGTATGAAAAAAATCATGAAGTTGCTTGACAGTGCTGCTGCTGCTTATCAACAGCCTTGAATAATTTTTGTTGTAGGCTTAATAAACGTAATATTTAAGGAAAATTTGTTTTTTGTCGTTTTTTTATCGCCATCCGAAAATAGTCCATTTTTTAATGCATACGTTAACACTAAATTGGATGGAAAATGCATTGAACTTTTCGAGCATTCCATTCGGTAATTTGAAGAAAATTGTTGAATTTGAATCGTGCTTGCCAGACTTTAATGCTCTAACTGAGCCAGTGACTTTCAGGCGTAAACAAAATCTAAACCACAGAAACATCACAACTGAGTGACGATACTTAGAAAGAAATAACACAGATCAGGTTTAATTGCAAGGACACATATTAAGTGTTTCACGAATAAATGAGACTCGCAAAACTATAGTTTATTTTCACATAACGTATATACATAACGTTTTGTTTTTTTGTGTCCCGCGTTAGACCTTTGACCATCTGGTCACTTTAATGTACTTCGAAGTACTTTGAATGAAATACATCCAAATTTGCTACCAAGTCTTTATGTATTGAAACAAGAAAAAGCAAAAATAACTCCTAAATTGATCTCTGCGACCGAGACGTCTGCTGAAGTAGATTTACAAGATCCTCCGCTAGCATCGTCAAAGAAATTTGCTAATGACTCCAACTTCAGTCAATCTCGTCTGTTAATGGGGTTTTGACGGCAGTTCAGGGCATAGTGCACACAAGCAAAAGTTTACGGAAGCAGGAAGTTCAAACGAAAGTTAGTTAGTCGTTGCACTGGTTCCCTTAAAACTGATCGACATTAATTAAAAGAGGTGTACTTATTCATGAGCTAACAAATATTACAAAATAGAGAAAAAAAAATTACCTTTAAGGAAAATTCCAAAATAATAAATAAATAACAAATAGTGTAGAGTTCCTCCTGTCTCCATGTATGGAATGTAAAAATTAAATGTGACCCTAGAATAGAAAACATTTAAAAATTGAAAAATCACCACAGTGGCGTTTGCGTAACTTTGCCATCGGATGAAAAATAAAAGATTATATTATTTGTGTATTATTCAAACAGGAGAAATATTCCGGAAAGCATTTTATTTCTTCATTACATTATTAATTTGGCGTTTAAGATACTTTTGCGATTATGTACAAAACGTTAGTCTTTTATGCAAACAAAATCGTATAAAACATTAATCTTTTATGCACAGAGTAAGAATATATAAATCAAACATTGCCCTAGAGTAAAATGTATTTAATTGTAAAAATGAAGCATTAGTAACATAGACGAAAAAATGCATTAAAAAATGAAAAATCACCACGGTGGCGTTTAGGTCCCTGTGTCGTCGGATGAGATATGAAAGATTGTGTGTTATTAGCCTTTTATCTAAACAGGAGAAGCATTCCAAAGAAAAAATTAATTTTATGTCACTATTAATATACTATACACTATTAATTTGGCGCTTAAGACACTTTTTCGATTACGTATAATACATAAGTATTTAATGCAAATAGTAGATTTCATCATAACTAACATTTTTTCCATTATATCTATCCGAAAAAATGACTATAAGGGTTGTTTTGATTTTTGTCCCGCATCCCCATATATTCATCGCACTGTGCAATGGTGCGATATCATCATGCAAAATCCAAGAATTATCGGCCCACATTTCCGGTCGTTTGCGATGTGCTTCTTAAGGTCGTACCAACATAAGAAAAATAAACCGTTTTCCGCATGTACGGTACGTTGAAATAAAAATACACCTTCTTATCATAGTGTATGGCCGCAATGTGGACGTAGGACTACCGTTGGCTTAGCAATCAATATGTAACAGGCATATAACTCTTACACATTTTTTCTTTCGAATAAAGTGATTTTCATATCATTTTATTCATATGGAGAAAAATTATTAACGTTTAAAGAAGCAATGGATTCCTTCTCGGAACAACTCCCACTAATTTGAAATGGCGATCGATTATGGCATTCGTAAACAATTGATTTGATAATTGCTGCTTCCATCAATACGATTGAAATATTTGGTGAAATATTTTCTACACCATATCAAACATTTCGTATTACCCACTATCAAATCCTTAGTCAATGGCCCCGGTCTGTACCAAATTATCATCGATACTTCATTTTTCGCTAACAACTAAATGGATTATGTTCGATAACTCGCAAGTAGATCGGACAGGTTTTCGAAACGATCCAACAAAGGTGTTTTTTTTTCACATCGAATCAGACTGTATTTTTTTTTTCATCGGTTGCGCTTGCGAGTAGAGCGAAGCTCAAAGTGGTGCGCGACCGAGACGCAGAGGATACAATTCAGACAGATTCATCACACACGCCACACAGCAGCGGCAAGTATAAGTTTATTTTTCTTTTGTCCTCCTATCATTCCTTCTACCATCTGTGCTCGATTTACACCATTGTTCATCTGTGTGTTTACCAAATCGGCAAACGTTGGCATTAGGGGTGTCTATTTTTCTTGGTTACATTACCGTTGAAATTTTATTGGAACTTTTTTTCATTTTAGAATTTTATATAAATAAAATAAATTAATATAAATATTATCCGCAGCATAACCTTATAATATTTTTTTTTACTTATTCATTTTGATAATTATTATATTCTGTTCATATCGAACAGTTGGCCAATTTTTCTAATATGGCTGAGGGCGGAAAGGACCCCCCGTTGACGCAATTGAATATTTCTGATACCGAACCTCCACCTAAAGAACAGGAGGATGAAGCAGAAGTTGAGGTAGAAAATTCTGTTTACGAAGTTGATAGTTCCGAAGATGAGGAAATCGACGAAAAACAGGATTTTCGTCCTAAAGAATACCCTGAAGGCTCCAAAGGCCCATTCATTGTGTACTTTAGACGAAAATCCAAACCTCTCAATGTCATTCGCATCTCGAAGGAACTAACTCAACATTTTTCTGACGTTACCGAAATTACACGGATGGGGCCAGACAAACTACGAGTTGTCGTCTCAAGTAGGACCCAAGCGAACAAAATAACGCGCTGCGACCTCTTTGCGATTGAGTATCGTGTATACGTACCCTGTTGCAACGTCGAAATAGACGGCGTAATAACCGAAAAGGGTTTGACCCGAAAAGAGATAATCGATGGTGTCGGTCGCTTCAAGAACTCCACACTAAAAACTGTGAAGATTCTTGCATGCGATCGACTGAAATCTGTGTCACATAAAAATTACAAAAGAATTCTCAAAAGTCTTTTCGTGTGACTTTTGAGGGTTCCGCCCTTCCAAATTACGTTGCAATAGGGGCACTTCGTTTACCTGTTCGGTTGTTTGTACCCCGGGTAATGAAATGCAACAAATGTATGCAACTCGGTCACACGGCCGCCTTTTGTTGCAATAAAAAACGTTGCGCAGATTGTGGAGAGAGCCATGATGAGAATCCTTGCGCGAAAGAGCACAAGTGTCTTCATTGCGGCGGGACTCCTCATGATCTTATTCAATGCCCGGTGTACAAACAACGAGGGGAAAAACTCAAGCGTTCCTTAAAGGAACGTTCTAAGCGGACTTTTGCAGAAATGCTTAAGAGTTCCGTGCCAACGACACAGGACAATCCCTACTCCATTCTGCAGAACGACGAGCCTGTTGCTGACGCTCCCAATGCCGGATGTTCCGGTACATCGCAGGGTGCCATCAGGAAAAGAAAAATTACTTCTTTTCCATCACTCCCCAGAAAGAATACCGAAACTTCCCAAGTTGGAATGAAGCCTCGAACTGAACTTGCTGAGAATAGGCCGAAGCAAATACCTCCCGGTTTACGTGGTCATGCTACCAACCAGGGGTCCTCAGCACTTCCCGGAACAACAACGAACACGTCTGTTCCATTTTCGCGGTCGAAGCAACAGCCACTACCTGGCCTGCTTGCGCTTTCAGACCTTGTGGATAACATTTTAAATGCTTTAAATATAAATGATCCTCTTAAAAGCATAGTATTATGTTTGCTTCCGGTTGTGAGAACATTTTTGAAAGAAAAATGTGGCTTTTTAGCAGCGTTCATTTCCCTCGATGCCTAATTCAGCGCAAGAGGTCAAGGATTTGACTACTGTCATACAGTGGAATTGCAGAAGCATCATCCCTAAACTAGACCAATTTAAATTTTTAGTTCACAGTTCTAACTGTGATGTATTTTCTCTCTGTGAAACATGGCTTTGTTCAACCGACGAGCTGAATTTTCACGATTTCAACATTATTCGCCTAGATCGTAACGACTCGTTTGGTGGCGTACTATTGGGGATCAAAAAACGTCACTCCTTCTATAGAGTCACTATCCCATCGATTACAGGCATTGAAGTTGTTGCTTGCCAGATACAAATCAATGGCAAAGAACTCTGCATTGCTTCGATATATATTCCTCCCAGGACTACGGTAGGCCGCCATCAGTTCTTTGATATTATCGAGGCATTGCCGGAGCCGCGGTTAATCTTAGGTGACTTCAACTCCCATGGAACAGCATGGGGGTCACTCTACGATGACAACCGTGCCACGTTGATTTATGATCTGTGCGACAACTTCAACATGACAGTTTTAAATACTGGGGAAGCAACTAGGATAGCCAACCCTCCTGCACGGGCAAGCATGCTAGACATATCTCTCTGCTCTTCTTCATTATCGGTTCCATGCTGCTCGCTCTCAGCTCTCTAGAGCACTGAGAGCATAAGGCAGACAATCGGATATCCCCGTCCGGGATATCTTAGGTAGCCGTGACCCTGATCTTCTGCTTCATCTATACCTGTTCCTCAGAAACGCCGATGTCAACGTTTAATGATGTTTCCTTCGTTGTGTCCCCGTTTAATATCCCTCCTATCCAAACGATAAACTTTTACTTAGTCGCGGCAATACAAACACACACTCTTTACAGATGCACGGGCCGAAGGTTGTGCAGTCCACTGATCATTCAACAAGAGCCAAAGGTTGTACCACTCATGACAACTCTACACGAGCTGATGATTGCGCCGGTTAGTGACCATTCTATCCTGGATTCCTCGAGTCAAGAAGACGCACCACGCTAGATATGGGGTACATACTAGGGGGGCGTTGCTGATTAATGGTCAGCTGCATCCCAATAGGAAGTATCCCGTGTCGGGCACACGTACAGAGCATTGGAGACAGCAACATCCCAATTACGAGAACACTTGTAATACTAACCTCGAGCCGACCGCGAGTAATCGGTTACATATTACTAACATAGATAATAAGAAAAACTGTCAAAATATTGAACTCCGGCCCCGTCAGGCTAACGCCATATGAGCCTTGATAAAAATATATATTTTGGAAAAAAAAAATAAATGGATTTCTGACTGACAGAATGAATGAGTCATAGATACTTTTAACTTTTGCAGTTCATTCGTCTCTAGCCCTGAAAAGGGCCAATGTGGACAACTGAATCCAAACTCCCTCTCCAACTGCCATGACTAAGGTACATCATTGTCGTTTGGCGCTCCTTAGCAGACCATGTCCGCTTTCAACAACATCAAATGATGTTATTGAAATGGATTTCCGGGCGGGCACCAGTTCATATAGAACATTTGTATGATTAATAGCATGTTTTCAAAGCAATTTCTAACCTATTGAAACAACTTTTCGAATTTGTAAGTAGCAAACATATAACTTTTGGACATTTTATGTTATACTAGCTGACCCGGTGAACTTCGCCTCACCCATATTTTGATTTAAACGATTTCGAAACACTGAAGTTCCCAGGGAAATTATTTTGACGTAGGATTACGTCTTTCGGGATCATATTAGGGTACAAATTGAAAATCGAAAATCGAGTATATCGTGAAAATTGTCCAATATCAAACGCTTATTGCTCAGTCATTTCATGATGGATTGATGAAATTTTTGCGTCAACCGATTTCGGCCCTCCATAACAATTTTTTATATTGAAGAAAATAATATATGTCACAATTGAAAAATCTTGACCCCTATCCTAACGGAAATACCCACTTCTGATTGGTCGAAATTGACGACACATGCGGCGGGTCCCCAACAGAGACATCAAAACCAAGCTGCCTGGGGGAAATCGGCATTGCAAATACATGAAAGTAGGGCGAGCTTTTGCTCCTACCGAAATGTGTTCCCTAACAGAGACATCAAAACTAAGCTGCCTAGGGGAAATCGGCATTGCAAATATATGCAAGTCGGAGGCATTTTTGTGTTGCAAGTAAGTTGAGTGATACGATTAATTCTAGCAAATGAAATTAAAATTAGGAGCTTTAATGTTGGTTGTTTCGTGGAATTTCATATCAATCGTGTATTGTGAAAAATTGGGCACAAGTGTAAATGTAAAATTGTATATGGTAGCAGTTGTGTTAAAATGACTCGATATATGAAACGATTTATTTCAATTTTCATAAATAAGAACCAAGGTGTGTTTCTGCTCGAGAACGGGTCGTTTGGTTCAAGCTGTCTGTTTTGTTGTGTTCATTTTCACCCAAGGAAAGTTTATAAAGCGAGAAAAATTGAAAAAGTGAAGAAATATTAGAAAAAGCGATTTTCCATATGAGATACATATTATATTAGGTGCTGTTAGTCCAATTAAAATTCGCATTGGGCTGAATAAACACTCAGAAAGTGAACATTTTAAAAGAAAATTACCTTTTCCATTTCAAATAAGTTTTCTCTATATTATAGCAACATGTAAACACTGATGATAAAAATTGATAATTGTGTTCGATATTGGTAATTATCTTATATTATATTGGAGAGGTTTTTTCCTTTATTTCATCCATACATAACACAGCAGGCATCTCGTCTAGGATCACAGAGGACGATTTTTATCATATCTCGTTCCACTCCGGCATCTTTTATCTGATCGAGAGGAACGGACCAAATCGTTTTTATTTATATAGATGTGCAAAAACTGCTAAAAAATGGTTTTCCAATTTTCCAACTTCCATACAAAATTTTCTAAAAAATGACATTGCAATTTTTCAATATTCCGAATGGTTTTTCGCAGACTCGCGGTATTCTAACGTAAAGCACTGGTCGACAACAACATCGTCAGTGTGCATCCGATCAGCTACGACAACACGCAGTTTGTTCGGTCTAACCTTAGAAATTTGGAATCATGGAGGAGTATCTAGCCAGATCTTTTGTCTCGGCCCAGACAGGTAGAAACAAAGAAACAACACAAATTTCATTCTATGAAAATCACTTTATTCACAACACAAAAACTACATATGAACACTTAACACGTTGCAAATGAGAAGCGTAATACTATTGGCAAATTATAAAAAAATTATAAAATTATAACCGGTGTGTAATAAAAATGTCAGTCACCGGTGACATTGATTATGGTTTCCGCCAAGTTGCCGCCACGTCTGCCAAGAGCCAATACGGAACACAAATTGATAAGCTCCGAATGAATATGTCAGTCCACCTCGCAGTTTTTCTAGGCATTATCAGAGTAGTGAACGACGATGTCCTGCCATATGATCATGTTGATGTTATGCCAAGAATTGCCTCAAATCTATTGATGGGGTTATCATCATTATAAATAAGTACAAATACACAACAATTTATTATAATGTTTCATCAATAGTATTCGCCCGACGTGATTTTTTTTTTTTTTGACATATGTATCGCTGCAGAAATTGGACGACATTCCGAAAAACGAGTTTCAGAAGTACATCGAAGATCGAAATAGGCGCTGGCGAATAAATAAGGATTAAAACATTGACTCCCCACGAAGCTCGTATTAACAAATCTCTGATTGGAGACGCGGCTGATTCTTGTTTGTGGTGAATATGCGGCATGGGGTCGGGAGCATAATTTAGCTGACTAGGACAGTAATAATTTCAACTAATAATAATTTATTTTTATTTTTCTAATAAGAAAAAAGACTACTTTTATGGAACAATATAATACTTATTTTGTATTAGAAGATACCATTTTCTTTCCAGACGTGGTTAATGGTGGACATAACGAAAAGCATCTCCTACATTTTAGGTTCCTCTCATTTGGTTTTTTTTTTAAATGATTCTAACTATGATCGATAACTATTCCATTCCGAGCCTCTTCGTGAAATAGAATTGTGCATAAAAAACCTAGTGAAATATAAAAGTGGTGAAAGTGCCATCGAATGAGCTTCATTGAAACATACACATGTTTCAAACCAGACAATTGAAATCAAAAACACACTAATGAATTGGATCACTACATAAAAATAGGCATAGGATTTTATATCATGTCTGCATTCGCCACATATACCAGATGCACCCCATAATTTTGATTTCGAGGCGATAAAGTATTGTGTTGAAATAATGGCTCTAAACTATGCTCCATTCAGCACTATTTTTTCTGGTAGGAGAGAAAAAGATGAACCAGTCCACGCCAGTACATGACAAGGTAAATTGTGAACAAACGCATCATGCTGTAGGCATGCCGAGGCATACAAACTGATACACGCTACGGGGCTTTTGTAATGAGTATTGCTAGTACATCGCTATGGTAATCATATTTTGGCAAGAAGAAATATGTACTCCGGCATAGCCCTACAGCAGCATCTGCATGAATCAAAAGAAAACACAAATTCGAATGAAATGACGAAATGCAAAACAAGCCACACGCGCGTTTGGGGAGAGCCGATGATGATGACTTGCGAGAATAGGTTGCACTTCAATTATGAAGGTAAGGTTATTTGGCGATCCATTGGGTGGGAAGATTATGTACGAATTTATTACTTCGCGAATTTGCGCTCGTTGAGAGGATGCTTTGTTCCTTAGTTTGGAACCGACATTAAAACCTGTGACCTTCCCATGATTTGAATTTGCGCTAAGCCCAGCATAATTAAACAAAAAATATTTTAGGAACTGTTAAACTTTAAATCAAAGATATAAATTTCACTGTAACAGCAAAAACAGTAACGAACAATCGATAAAGGTCAATTGAAATTCACTGCAAAACATTCCTAATTTGAATGTGCGCAGAAAAACGATGCCTCAAGGTAGCAAAACAAAACAGCGATAATATGCTCAAAATAAGGTTAACGACCACGCGTTTATCATTGCAATTTGACACGCCTCGTTCGTTTGTTTTCAGCAAGCGGTTATCACACATGGAACTGAGCATCACTGCATCGATCGTGACTATGAGGACGACCGAACTATGCATGTCATTGCACCATAATTGGCCTACATCTTCGAGACCTGGCGAATTTCCCCGTACGGGTTGCTATTGCATTTGGTGGGTTATTTAAATTCATGCCGTGATTCAATGGCTTGGCGTCGTGCTCAGCCTGGTCCCTGGCCGAAAATACCAGCTCACGCGCCACAACCGCCGGTGACAAACGCTTGGTTCGAGCATTGCCCACCCGAGCGCCACTATGCCCCATGTCAGGCGAGGATCGCCTCTCGAGGAGTGCGAATGTAAATTGCCATGCTGTCCTCTAAGCATGGTATCGTTTTAGCAATTGCCATAAAACAGGTAGTATTTAAAAGATTACCTATCAATTGCGAAATACCATGCAACGAGCGTATTACCCAACCTGTCAGTGAGGCTAGAGTTTTTGGCCAAACGGCCGCACGCCGTGTGAGTTCAATGCGTGATGCGACTTGTGCTCCCACAATATGCCATCTGCATTTTTTATGCACAATTATCGGTTATCAGATACCACTGTTGCTATTTTATTGATACAAAGGCGGCATCGTGTAGACGAGCTTATCACGTTAGTTATATCCTCAAACGACATCAAAGAAGTTCAGTTGACCTTGAAATCAATTTATATGCTCCGCAAAAAAGATGTTCACTTTATTTGCTAAATATTTTGTCTGAGTTGTATCCAACGCTTGAATGATATTAGTTTGAATAAGGGCAATGCGGAAAAGAGGTCCTATGGATACGCATCAGTGAACAAACTAGTGATGATAACGATATCATTAATCACGAATGGTTATAAAATGATTGGAACTGTTCGAATTAAGCTTCAACACACGTAGAAAATGTACAAACAGCAAACAACATTCATACAACATTCGTTATGAATTACACAAGGGGACAAAAACCTTTTTTTTTCCTTATAAAGTTTTTCGAACTGTTTTCCTACTCAAGTACGGCATAGTATCATCGAGTTTCGCGAAAAAAAAAACAGGCGCATTTGCAGGTGTATACAATGGTAAAACATCGATAGTAGCATATGTAAAACACGTTTACAGGAAAAACAATGTATTGAGGTGCCGGGGTAATTCTTCGATTACGCTGTTTCGTGTACTTACTGATGGCTCTATTATATTGCAACATTCTTAGAATCTACTATTACGGGCAACTTTCAGCGGAATAAATTGGGTAACATAGTATAATCACTCTATCAGTTAGTATCGCACGAACTGAAACCAGAGCTATGCAGTGTCGTGAGAAAAATATCGACCATTGTTCCGAATTTCCAGCAGAGGCGTCCAATTAGGGGACTATTTTCGGAGCAGACCAATTATTCAGTACACTTACCATCATTACCCGCAATGCTCAAATAACTCAATCACAACGATAAATATAGATCAAACGAACCCCAAATTCAACCCCCCGATGCCTTGATTATTTTGAATGATGGCATGCTCCAATATAAAGTCGCTTAGACATGGTAACACCATTCTAATTGTCTCATCATCTTGCGGGATGTCTTATTGTTACGTTCCAAAAATGGCAATCCCATTTATGTCCAGTCGTTTTGCTATAAAATGTTTCATAACAGACAGATTTCGAAGTTGATATAAATGAAAACTAATTGATTGACTTAATTTTTAATGTTGTCGAGATCGGGGCTGTAATTGATCAAAGTGCACTCACTGCACTCATTGTCGAAAAGAGAAGTATTGACCGCAGTTTAGCAACTAGAGGATAATTTGAACGGAATTTCTTTTGGTCTTACATACCTTTTCGAGTTACTACTTACGCATACTGGTGCCAATTTTTGAGCGATCCAACGCCTACATTTAATGCATTGATGGTAAAAAAAATACTCAGTATTGCAGATTAACCACATTTTTTCTAGATGTTTCAATTCGATTACAATCGATTTCGGCTCTGAATTAGTATCTAAATTTTGATTTCGTCAAAAAACTGTCTTAGACTAATAGAGGAACTGGTACAAATTCGTTACCTCGTGGGTAATATGGTACCCACCCGGATCTCCGGTGATAATGAGCGCACTCCGGTGGTGAATAAAAAAAAAAGTGTTCTAGTAATGTGGTAACAAACGTCAGATGCCAAAAACCCAAAATATCTGTGTTTAAAAAAAATTCAAGTTTTGTTGTTTTTGAAATCTCGAAAAATTTTCATGTCCGTCTTTTGAAAAATCATTAAAAATCGAATAGTGAGCCGATTTCAAATATTAAAGCTGATTTGGATCAAGAAATTGATGTTCTTCAACGAATTCGAGTAAGTGTATCGAGATTTTAATCACAAATTTCATAGATTTCATTCCAAAGTGAAAATTCGGTATGCGTAGGGTGACCATCTGTCCTGATTTAGCAGGACATGTCCTGATTTTGAGATCTATTTGGGACGTCCTGATTTATTTTTCACAATCCAGCCTTTGTCCTGATTTTCATGAGAAATTCAATTTTGTTGCAGAATCAGAATTATTTTCTGTGAATTATGTTTTTGAGTAAAACCTTTTTTATGGAAGACCAAAGTTTTATAAAGAGTAGTAGTTATATCTTCCACGAGACCTTTCAACTATTTTCATTTACAGATTTTGGTTCACTAACCACAGAGATGCTTTCGTGTTTTGTCTCGATATTCCAAGTTATTTTTTCTAAAAATGTCTAAACGAAAATGTCATTCTACCGAAGAATTACGCCGTAAGTAGCTCTTTTTCACAAAAAAAAACATAAGGATTATGAGGCCAGCGCTGCATATGTTACTGGTAGTAACTGGTCACTCAAAAATGCAGTCCATGCGTGCTATTCGGTATATGTTAGGAAGAAATGAAGTAGTAGAAAAAAAAGAAAAAGAACGAGAAGAAGAAGAAGAAAAAGAAGAAGAAAAGAAGGACAACAAGAAAAAGGTGAAGAAAAAGAGAAAAAGAGGAAGAATAAAAAAAAGAAGAAAAGAAAAATAAGAATGAACAGAACTGAAAGAACAACTGAAAAAAGAAGAAAAAAATAAAGATGATAAGAATAACAACTAGAAAAAGAAGAAGAAGAAGTGGAAGGAGAAAAAGAATAATAAGAAAGAATAAAAAAATAAGAAGAAGAAAAATAACAACAACGAGAAAAGGAATGTGAAAATAACGAGAATAAGAACAATAACAACATGAAAAACATCAAGAAGAAAAACAATTCAAAAAAAAAGAAGAAACAGAAAAAAAAGACCAACCGATTTTGGATCTAAATTAGTGTCAAAATTTTTTTTTTCGTCAGAAAACTGTCTCAGACTCATGCTGGTAGTGACTGACCACTTAAAAATACATTTCTTGCGTGCTATTCGGTATCGGTTAGGAAGGAGCAGAAGTAGCAAAAGAAGAGAACAACAAAAAGAAGAAAAAGAAGGACAATAATAATAAGAATAATAACCAGAAGAAAAAGATAAATAAGGAGAAGGAGAATAATAATAAGAATAATAACCAGAAGAAAAAGATAAATAAGGAGAAGGAGAAGGAGAAGGAGAAGGAGAAGGAGAAGGAGAAGGAGAAGGAGAAGGAGAAGGAGAAGGAGAAGGAGAAGGAGAAGGAGAAGGAGAAGGAGAAGGAGAAGGAGAAGGAGAAGGAGAAGGAGCAGAATCACGAGATTGTGTACAACAAATAGACCGTTTCTCATATTTTCATAAATATTCATAAATATTCTCATGAACTCTAACGTTTCTGGCATCTTTGGAATGTTCGTCTTGCGATGATAAAACAGTCTCCATAGCGCAACTTTTACGTGACGAAATAATGCCTCCAAACTTTAGAAATTAATTAAGGTGGCACTACAACAGAGTTATTTTGGTGTGCTCCAAAAGAAATTACCCCACAATGTTTAATCTCCAAACGATAAACTGTTATTAATTTACTTTTCTAGTGCTGGGTGAACTATTAGAAACATTGAATCGATCATTTAGGGAAATTTCCAATAATTATTTGACATCATGAGAGAATCGCTATCATGAAGGTCTTTATAATGGACCGGATGAACCTAACAAATAATACACTAGACTGATTGAGAAGTTTGTGGAATGACACCTAATCAACACTACTTGTTAAAGCATCGTCAACACCAGAAAGCGAGCCCCTCGTCAGTACAGTGCCATGATTTTATGGAACAAGCGCAGGGGCGCTGAACAGAAATTCTGGGTTATGGCAACCGTGAAATTCGCATCAACTTGCTAGATCATTCTAGAAGTGATAATCGAAGCTCGAAGACGAAAACTGAAGAGGTGAAATATTTTCCAAGTGAGAAAAAAATGCATTTCATGAATTTTAAGTAACGTTTTAAAATCACTTGATTTAGAATCAGAATTTAAATAAAAAGAAAACATTTATTGGATGAGAAATACTGTGTTACGTAAGTAAGTAACTGAAGAAGAACTGCTATAAATTGTTGTTAGCTAAATAAATGCAGCTCAAAGCTGTTCACTGGAAAGACTACTTTGGAAGCGATGAATTACTGCTTCTAGTACTAGTAGAATACTAGTTGAAACAACTGTAAAACTGCTTGAGGCGTATTCATTCTTCTTATAAACGCATATAAAATCTCCAACTCGATATGTAGTGTCAGTCCTCGTGCCAAAGACTAGATGACTAGCTAATGACAAGATGGGTGTTGCATTCGTAACTTCGTATAAAAAATGCATTCTAGCGGGACTTGTATATAAGAGAGGTATTACATACTACAGCAACTATGAATGATACTCGGATTTATATGATCACCTGGTTATTTGAGATCTTGAACTGCAACAACGGGGAGATGAGATGAACCCGGTCGTTCAGCTCTGATGTAAACAAATCGTCCATAAGGAATTTTGTCAATTGAATATGTTTGATATGATGAACCAACAACAGTACAACATACAAACCATTTTTCAAACCAAACCAATGTGAAAAAACATTTCGAACCATAAACTTTTTACATTTCCACTCAACAAACTTTTCAACCAGCTTAGTAAATTTGGTAGATTTGGCTATGAACTTGAAAATATTAAGCTAGGGTACTGAACCATGTTCTCCAATATATAAAAAATAGATATTATAAAAGATGATAAGTGACAATATGAGTATTTGATGTACCTTGGAAATATTGTATGCCGTGTTCCTAAACAGCTAGCACTCTACCCGTGCTCACTGTCGGGGCTTCTTAGGTTCAAATAGAATGTATAGTCTGAATCAGAATTTGGAATGAAGGAACCAGAACATTTTTGAAGCTAAATATATAGGAAAACAAAAAAATTACAATTACAATAACTAGCATCGAAACGAAACCTGCTGTTGTTCATACCCAATAAAGTCATAAAGTGAGATTATTCGCTAATTTACAGCAGTTATATAACATGAATAGTTTTCTTTTGTTGCCAATCTTCAGCGAAAGGAACTATCAATACTCACTGTGTGTTTTACAAAATACACGCTTTTCGGCAATAAAGAGCGATGAGTTCTTCCCCAGCCGCATCGATTTCAATCATTTAACTTATTCAACAAAACGATCCAATTTTCTTCCTCAAATTGTATTATTAAAAGTATCTGAAAACAACCATAAAGTTTGATTTAATCATAAATAACAATTTGTAAAGGTAAGCAATAAATGTATTCAAATCTCGTTCCTTTACTAACGGTTTTCATCAGACCAGTGTCATCCACCTATGAACATGCCCGTTGTTACCGAATACTCGTTAACCCACATTTCACAAGTTAGCGAATGGCCGCTATTCCCTCTTCGTTAATGTTTTGATTGATTTGCCATCACATCAATGTTGTGACTGATAGAGATAAATCCGCTGAAGCCACATCGAATCGGACTGCGATGCTGTTAAAATACTCGATTTTCAAACTCCCTCTCATCAACATTCTTACGCGCATAATGTTATCTGAGTGCTTTGCATACATATGAAGCACACGAGCCAAAGGAATCCATCCGGTAAATATTGCTGATTAGCTGACGGTTGTGAATTCTTTGCGTTCATTAAGATGCAGGAAATGTTCAACAAATCGTAGTTTATCTTCGCAGTGGCAGACCGTTTGGTACAAGGGATTGAATATCCATCCCGTGCCAGATCTGCGTTATGGTATGGTATAGCAAGTGGACAGCTCGGACCGATCTTCACGCATAATGAATTCCTCGCGAGTTGGAGTGCAATGGTCTGGTTCGTAGCCCTAGTCAACGAGGTTTGCATTGGTCTTTTGCGTAAGCGCAGCAGTATTTGCTAATTTTCAACTGTCATGAGAAAGAATATCGATAGTGCTATGCGCATATCAGCTAAAACGAGATACAGGTTTGTTTATATACGACTAAACCATTACCCGCTGTTGATAACATCGCACTGCAACCGCGTGTGAGAGAGTGAGTGTTGAGACATTCCAAATCACCTGCTGCGACCTCTCATCACGATGTGCCTCAACCGTGCTCTGTTGGGTATGGTATGCGAAGAGACCGTTTTGTGCAAAATAGTCAGTAAACTCGCATTCGTTTCGTAATATTAGATTCATTCATATCAACGTACAGTTCAGATGCAGTCGTACTGCAACTTGTTGGTTCCATCACTCAAGACGGGGACCAAGATTTAGAGATTTATCTACGGTAATATAAACTCAAAAGTGCAGTTGAACAAATACTCACAACTTTTATGGTTAATCGGTAATATAACGACACAAAACCTTTGTATTTCAAATCGCAAAGCAATAGATAAGTCGTGAACGGTCAATCAAATGCAAATAGTAACTCAGTGTTTTCTAGTTGTTGATAGGTTATATGTTATATACATTCTGGGAATCGATAAACCTGAATTTAATTTCAAAAGGCAGTCGCTTTACATGTTTTCTTAGCTTTTCGTGAATTGATTATAATCTAGAGCAACGGGTTGAAGTAATGTTGACATAGGACTATATCTTTGATTTTCATATAGGGTGGTCACTCTACGAAAAATGTAACTATTCATTAAGAGTTTTCAAACGCATATAATCAAAAATTGTTATTGCGACATATGTTGTGTTATATACCATTGGACAGGAAATTTATCCACCATATTTGCTTAAAACATGAACAGTGAATATAGTAAAAAAGTTAACAATTTGACGATTAAAATTGATATGTTTTCTTTCGATTTCACTAACCACTCGCTTGCCTCTCCGACGCAACGAGCAATCTTTTTGCCTAAATTCGGGCGTCAGCTCACAATGTGAGTTGATGCGTATAATGAATTATTCTCCATCTACCGATAATAGGCATTTATCAGTTATTGTATTGTATGTTGTATTGCTCCATTCACGTTTTTCTCGTATAGGTCTTGCTACTAACAATTCATGTAATGTTGGTCCAGGATATTATGACATCGAGCATGTTGTTTGGTAATGTAAAACATACAATTAAAGAATTTAACTGGCTGATGATTTAGAGGTTCGAAAGGGTATACTCACGCATATCAGATTATGATAGCTTGAGACGTCGCGATTTTATTATATGTGTGTCTTCCTTAGAAGCCCGCTTCACTTCCTCGAATGCATTTGCTCATTCTCCTTTCCCTTTCCTATACATAAGCAGAGCTTAACACCCAATGATATCCCAAGAGAGCACTAATGACCATAGGATACTCAATATACATCTATAATATATTTATGTAGTCATAGATTTATCTGGATTAGGCTTCTATTTATGTAGATCACAACTATTTAGACTTGTGTTTAAAAATGATATATGATGACTCTTTGTCTTCTTCTGCATAGTTGAATAAACAGAAGAAAAGGGTAGTAATGGCTTTAATGGTATTTTGTGTACATTTTTGACAGAATGGGATGTCCGAAAAATAATCTGAAACCAGAGCAGAAGATCCAAAGCCCCTCAGGAAGATGGTTGTAATATCTGTTGTCCATGACTATCACTTAAAGAAATATATGGCTAAACCCCTAAGAATTCGCGCGTACATAACGGAACATATCGCTGGGATGAATGATTTTAGAAGTGTTCTTTCGGTTATCATCTCAGGTTTTCCAAAAAATTACTCTCCGCCGTCGCGATTGAAGCTCGATATATAATGGGTGGGATGAATAACGGAATATATCGCCAGACGATTAGTTTTAGAGGAGTTCACTCGTTACCTAATCAGGTTTCCAAAAAATAACTCTCCGCCATCGCGATCGAAGATCGATACAGAGTATGCGCGATGCCCAACGGAATATATCACCAACCGATTGGTATCTGTTACCTTCTCAGGCTTCCCACAGTGAATTCTCGACCTTTGCGATTGAATTTGTATAAAAAAATACGTGTGATAAATAATAGAATATGTAGCCGGTCCAATTTTTTGTACAGGATTTCGCTTCTCAGGTTTCCAGAGATTATCATCTCTGCCGCGTGTTGTGAGATTTTAAGATTTTCATTTCGTCGAGTGATCGATTGCGCGTTTACATAATCATATACATTATCATATCATATATAATATATCAGTGAAACCTAATTGTTACCTCTCCCCACTAACAACTATCCCTTCCATGATAGTTCATCATAACATTCCTTCCCTTCCTCTGGTGACTGTAACTCTGCGCAGGAAGCTGTATAATGCCTGTTACAGGTTTCGTGTACAGCTTACGGGCTTACTTGTCTGTTTCCCGTCGCGATTGGGAGTCACTACTTTCTAATGAGCTGACAGTCCGGCTCGTTTTTCTAAACTCAATGCAAGGTTGAAGACAACACTTCCTGTTTGCTTGAGACATCGCGAAAAGAGAGGTTGTGGTTCCGCCTGACCGCTCTACGACGGCCCGTGTTCGTTTAATTTCTCTCCGCCAAATGAACCTTCACGACATAATGAAGTAAAAATTCTCAAACATTATACCAATTGGGTTAATGTGTCAAAGTGGTTTACTATGAAGACATCTTGTATATATTATTTGTCATACTAACTTTTTTTTCGTTTAATGAATTTTCTATTTTCTATATAGGTAAATTATCACTCATTTAGACTAGAAAAAACTACAGACATATTTTTTTCTAAAACATCCCTAATTATGCTTTCGGCCTATATTGTGGATCATAAATTCTTCATAGAATGTTGATTTCCGTTATGGCAACCATAAATGGACTGTGATGACTGTTGTTATATTTGTTGTTAATAATATTGTATGAAACAAAACAGAAATGAAAATGTACATGTATTTATGTAGAGATTTGATCATTTATGAACACTCTTCCATGGTTAGTTTATCCATTATGAAATAACGAAAAATGCTGGACGAAAAAGCCCCGTACGAGTGATCTGTTGTTAAATCCCAACTGGAACAAAAATGCCTCTATATGAATCACCCTACATTAACGATGATAATTAATGAAAAACTATAAAAATCAAAACAATTGATTACAATTTCATTGTCTTAGTAATCTGAACGAGCTAAATTCACGTCTGTTTTTCTTCTGACTAACCGTCTCACGTATGACTTAAACCTTGAAGATTTTACCCGTTCCGATGAGTTCAAAAACCCCGCATATCAATCGGCCATGCAACTCCTACTCAACTCAACTCCAAACACTCAAATCCACACTCGATAAATCAAAACACACGAATTCAAGCTGTTACCTATCAGTGTTTATAAAAAATAGAGCTGGGTTGACGCATAGTTCACACACAAACACAAGAAAATCCATCCTAGTCCGATGGAATGACATCGGAGCCATTATCAATATTTGCCAAACTGCCACGAGCGAACATTGTTAATTCTATTTGACTCTCTAATTAGTCAATAACACCAAACAAACATGAGCCACTGTAGGCCGCTTGAAGGCAATAAGCAAACATAATGCCTGGCTCGGTGCATTCTGTTTGTACAAAAATTAGTCAAATGACAACGCAGCATATCATTGCGCAGTGAACGTGAACTTGAACATGCCCACAACTGTGCTTAAAATATTCGGTAATACGTGACCGAAAAATGTTTGCCTTCAGCTTGCTGGGGAGGATATCGGTGATTGTATATCTAGTACGGTTATTTGAGACTCCAGTGGACCTGGGTTTGAGCCTAACCGAGTTCATTGGAATTTCCAAAAGAGGAAGCATACAACAAGTCCTGGTTAAAAAATCACTAGAATTTTTCAATTGATGATTCCTTAGCTCAATGCTCAGCTGTTTAGTGAGTAGTCCACAATCCCAACATTGGTGGTTCCATCAATAATTGTAAACAGGTATAGGAGGACCAAATCATATAGAAGATTTTACTTAGTTTCATTTATTTTTCTACAGTCAATTATACCCTATTCTATGAAACGGGTAATTCGAAAAAACTGCGCCATCATGACTATGTCACTGAATTAGCCAGAGACACTTTCGATCGGCTCGCGGTAAGTTTCAACTGCCACTCACGAACTCGAAATCATACCCAGATTTTAAGGAGATAGTGATTTTATGCATCATACTCATTTCACTCCGATCAATATGTTTGTCCAATGATGTTGCATAACATCAGGTTTTCTTCGGGCGGTGGGGGAGATAAAACAGTATCACTAATTTCTGATGGTGATGCAAGCTCTGATCAGTTGGCCTACATTTTGTTGGATTTAATTTCTATCGATATTATGCAACCGGGGTTGGACCCCAGCTACATTTTGAGCTACATTTTTATCCAGTGCGACAATCAGATCTGTGGGTTAATATGTACGGGGTGAGGTATTGATTTCAATGGCATTGGAAATATTAATAGCAAGGGTTAATTGAACTGCCCGTAAGTTTATGTTTCTTTTATGCCATATTGAGTGTGCTCATGTTTTCAAACATAAACTGCAGAATATTGTTCTTCTGGCTGAACCAATTTCATTTTTTCGCTGTATAACTGTTGTAACAATCACGTTTATGTGGACAAACAAAGTAATCAAAAATTACCTCATAAGAATTAAGTCGTGCAAGTGATCACGTGGCGGACATTTGGAAGGTTTTGTATTCCATATCTAATGATGCAGTCCAAAAATTATAAACAAAATAAAGAATCTTTGAAATCTTATTTCTATTTGTGTTGTTTCACTGCGCTTGTCGATGCATGAAATTGTTAGTTTTGCATGATTGACTGACTAAGCGCAATAAGTTTATAAACTACACAAGATCATAAAACGTTTTTGAAAAAAATGAATTTTAATTTTGATTTTTTTTTCAGTAATTTTAAAAAAATTGTATTTTTTATGACAAATTAAACAATTTCCAACATTTCATTCGTTGACTAAAATTTTGTAGGTATTATAGTTTTTGAGTTAGAAGTTGAATTTGTAAAAAATGAAAAAAAATTGGCCCTTTTCAAAAAGTAATTTATTTCTTTTTGGAGATTTCAAGTATGCACAGTTGCTCAAATGACCAATGTCTTTACACCCACAACGATTCACTGCAAGTTGAGATGGTGCTGCCAACTCCTAAGACAAGTTGGTATGAATTTCGTCCATTGAAGCTATTGACAGCGTTTTGATCCGAATGGTTTGTTTATTCAGTAGTGAAAATTTCATCAAGATTGAAAGACACATTCGAAAGTTATCGACGACGATGTCAAGGTCATTATCAATATTTGCCAAACTGCCACGAGCGAACATTGTTAATTATATTTGACTCTCTAATTAGCCAATAACACCAAACAAACATGAGCCACTGTAGGCCGCTTGAAGGCAATAAGCAAACATACAGGTCAGGAGGAAAGATCGCAAAATTGTTGAAATTTCCGAAATCGGCTGTAAATAAGGATCGTATCGAAAAGTCTTTAGCAACATCTATTCGAGAATAAAAATAAAACGCGATCATTATTTCAACTTTCGTTTTCGGTTTATTGAAGATCAGTACAAATGTGTGGCTAATATAAGTCAAAATATTGGGATCTGTAGAACGAACTCATTTTCGACGAAAGACCTTTCATAAACCTTGCACAGTAGCTGTTGTGCATTTCCTGGATGATGCTGTTCATTTTTTTTCTGAATTCCTCCATGGCTTGGGAAACTGTTCTCTCCTTCTTGAAGATCCTTTTCACAATCGCCCAGTAGCGTTCAATTGGTCGAAGCTCTGGACAATTCGGTGGATTGTTGTTTTTCTCGACGACTTGGATATTTTTGTCTGAGAGTCACTCTAATATTGGCATAGCGTTACGTACATATGCCAAATCCGGCCAGAAGAGAGGGGGAGACTGATGCTTTTTATAGAGGGGCAGCAATATTTTGTTCAAGCATTCAACTTTGTAAATTTGAGCATTGATTGTACCTTTTGTGAAGAAACCACAAGTACAAATAGCTTGCCATATTAGAATCTTCTCTTCAGATTTTTCCAGTGCAATAGTGCATTCAACATCGTCCATCTCCTCCTCCGCCGATTTCGTGTAGAATTGTAGGCCTGGAAACGTTCTTGCATCCTGTTTGACACATGCTTCGTGGTCCATCAGGATGCACTGGTTGTTATTGTCCTGTAGCCGCTTATACAGTGTTCGTACCGTCGAGATTGTTATTCTGCGGTTTTCTTAGGCACCCTCCGCTTTTTGTATGTCTTCAAGGAGTTCCTGGCCTTGATTCTTCGAATCATTCCAATGTTGGTTTTAAACTTTTTGGCCAGATCACGCGCTTCTCCGATCGGTCGTTTGATATAAGTCACGATCCAACATGAGCTGACTGGAACCAGGATTTCTACCGAATCTAGGCATATCATTCAAGGAGAACTCGTTGTCATACTTGTGGATGATGTTTTTCATATCTGTGTGGTGCACTTTAAATCGTTTTGCGATTTGGTTGAAGGTAGCAAACTTTTCAGTACACCAAGTGTGCAGAATTTTCTCTCTTGTTTCAGTATAAATTCTAGTCAAATCGAAAACGAACAACTTAAACGGAATGAATCGATTGCACAAACTTTTGTTGACATGTAAACAAACTTTAGCTTGCATGCTCACTAAAACAAGTTCACCCATTTTTAAGTAGAATCATTATAAAAGTTGCTAATTACTTTTCGATACAGTTCTTACCGTACTCAAACCCATTTCCTTGGATCGGATAGGAAAATGTATTTCGGATAAATAGCCGGTAACAAATTTAAACTAGCCAAGCAAAAAGGGGGTGTTGCGGGTTGTTTAAAATTTGCTTACGCAGATAAATTCGTCCATTAGTTGATTGTTTGGCAGGGGATCTACACCTGTGGAGAGAAGACAAAGGTTTTCATTTTTTAGAGGCGAATGAACTGAAAATTTAAAAAAAAAAATTTAGAAAATTTAAAACAAAGAGTGGAATGGTTTTCATCACTGGGAAAACAATTAATGGAAAACAAGGAAGAGTGTCTTCAGGACATGATTTTGCCGTTCACACAAAGAACCGGTGAAGTTCTGGCCTTACTTGGCAAGCTACCATTACAGCCGGGATGTCGTCAAGTGATATAAGGAGAACAAGATCGATTTAATTGAAAAAACTATCAATCCACCAAATTGTCCGGATTTTCGTGCCTTCGAGAGATATTGGGCAATTATCGAAGACAAACTGAAGAAATGCGGCAGAACCATCAAAAAACCAGCTCAAATGGAAATGTGGTGGATCAAGATAGCAAATACGGTTACCAGCAGTTCTGCGCAGAAAATGATGGGAGGTATCGCACGAAAAGTTTGAAAATTCATCCAAATAATAATCTGACGAATAATTTACATATTCTTTTCCCTTAAAGTTCATTTGAAAACATACAAAATGACATCCTCCGCCTTTTTTTACGTTGTTTCTATGCTGAGAAATGTTCTACTTTGTGCGACTAAATTCGAAATGAAAAAGCCTTTAAGTGTATATAGTGTATTATCAGTGTAGCTTTGACAAATTTAAAAAAAAAACTCCAAAAATAGACACTTGAACGACAAATACACCAAGGTGTGAGATACCAATTGAATTCGAAATCCATCTGACCAAGTGAACTACTTTCCACGGTTGCGTTTTGCATAATTTTACAGTGCACGAGCAAATTTGACATATTTATGGAGCCACAGCAGAAACATTGTCTCAGGCGAGGTTTTATTTACAATTTCCCTACACATAACATACTGGTCCCCAGGCTGCGGAGCCCGGTTCGTTGTTCAGGGGGCCGCTTGAGGTATAGCATAACAGAAAAGCTTACGGCCATCGATGCATTCCACACTACGATTCGTAAACATGCTTTGATGACTGAATCGGTAAACCACAGCGCGCCAGCCAGCCAGTGGGTAGCGAAGACAAGCCGGGTGAAGTAATTTTATCGGCATCTTCCGTTTTGAGGAAATTTTCTGTCATATGTTTTTCTAACGAACGGTGTGCTGTTTAATTGCATGGACGCAAAGGCATTAGGTCTCATTTAGTAATTCTCCATAATGCCAAAACGATACCCTCGTAACAGCGTCTCCCCTTTGTACTCTTTTTTTGCCAACGATTCAACTGCGTGAACGCGAGCTTCGCCGAAATTATAAATATAAACTGTTGCTATTCAAATTATATCACGATTCGTAAGTTATAATTTGGTGTGATTTTTGGCATCACATTATGCCAGCTGCAGGCACTCTCGGTGTCTCTGAAGCGCTCAGCAAGTCTCCATCGAAACGAGCTTAAGCTTCGTGTTGTGCAATCGCATCTATTTCAAGTGGATAACAATATCCTACGCCCCAGTTGACTTTGCTCTCTGTGCTACTACTGTTGAAATCTATCATTATACCCGGCAGGTATCCATGGCATGTGTTACGCGTGACATACATATTTGTTGGAATTTGGACTATTTGTGGCGCGTGTTTGCGGAATTTGAAACAACAACTGACATCCTCGTTCGGGATAAGGTTTCTTACTATCATCGATTGGTAGAAAGGACACCGCAAATTGTTGAAAGATTTTAAAAACAACAACTAATTTGATGCCGAAAGAATACCCAATTAACCCAATTAACATGCTGCGAAAATACTCCCATAATTTACCGACCACAGAACGACAGATCATTCCTTTAAAGTTGTTTGGTGTTGAATAGTAAATGATATGCTGGCTACGCGATAGGAAAGGAAAAACGCGATGGATTGTTCGAAACATCGACCGCAAGGTACAACAAGTGCTTTTATATTATGTCGTATCGGCTTGGCAATTTCAGCAACACAACTCAATGTCATCAATCATATCAGCCAAATGCATCATTAAATTTTGTAGGTGACTTCAATGCCTAATTCGTTCGTGTTAATGGAGAGGAACAACATACTGCAGCACGTATCAATGAATTTTGTTCGATTTTGAAGGACTTGCTTTTGTGGTAACAATAATAATATTGAAATTCGGAGGTAGCGGAACTTTTTTTTCGCGATCATCATTGTGTCTTTGAGAACGGATTAACGAATTTATATGAACACTAGCTGACCCGGCAAACTTCGTCCCGTCCAAAACTTATCAAGGTTCCAATCGCAGAGCTGTTCATTGATTGATCAACTAATCTACCCTTTATAATTATGTTTTACTATAAAAGTTCAGTACTACTACCAAAACTCGACGTTACAATATCAAATTATTTTCAGACACAATTCTCGTGCAAGATTCTTCATCCACTTTCAAATAACATGTTTCTCCGTTACATGGAATAAATTTTTCATACAGAAAATATGATAGAATAAAGACAGCTCTGAATCGGACAATTCTCTTTCTCGAGTTTTTCTCTTATAAACACATTCGGCGATCCATTTTTATTTGTATGGATAGAAGACGATATAGGAGTGCGTTTTATCACATTAAAATCCATTTCTACTTCCGAACCACAAAGATCAATTTCGTAAACGCAAACATTAAATGGGCTAACAACGCTTATCAATATGTAATTGTAGAACATATGCGAATTGAATTTTTCGAATTTTCCCATTTTCCTTCAGAGTTTTTCGAAAATTTTCAATGGTCTTGTTTGGTTGGAATATGTTTGGTTGAAATATGTGTATTATTTTTATGGGACCCCCTCCTCATTCCAGAGGAGAGAGGTGTGTCCTACAATCATAGGAACAAAAAACCATAAATCCTCACATCCCAAATTTGGCTCCTTTTGCTTGATTAGTTCTCGAGTTATGCAGAAGTTTATGCTTCATTTGTATGGAACCTACATAATATAACTTCCCATCGCAGATACCGATCTCGATGAAGATGTGTAGAATTCTTCGCACGAAATTCGCAATCTCTTTGCAAATTTCTTTCAGGAAGTATAAATCGAAGATCGGGACTACTTTTCATTTTTACCGGAATATCCGAATGACATAACGGTGAACTATCTTTCGCAACAAGAAATATCCTATGCATTGAAGAAATTGGACGGAACGAATGGACCAGGACCTGACGGAATAGCGCCTGTATTCCTGAAGAACCTGACTGAGGAATTCACCCTTCTCATAGAGTAACTCTGAATGAAATCGTTCTGAAAAAGCAGATTTTAAAAACATGTATTTTTGATTCGAATGAAAGCATGTATTCCGTTTGGGTTGGAGGAAATACGATTTTTCCACAGCAATTGGGATTTTTTTGACTCAAGTCTTGAATAGCGTTAACGTTCCCTGTGGATTTTTTGCCATTTCAACGTATGCGCATTAACTAGCGTCATTCATTAATATTTAGTTGAGATTCCTTAAGCCAAATAACACGTCTTGATTGTATTCCGAGGGGAAACCTCTAAAATGCGCGTGACCACAGTGCGAGTCGAAGGAAATTTCATTGACAAAAAATCCCCGGCCAGAACGGGAATCGTACCCGAACACCCGGCATGATAATGTGAGACCCTCGGCCACGGGTGCACACTTTGACTCAAGTGTAACTTTTGAAAAGGCAATATTGAAAAAAACTTTTGAAAAATGTATATTTTTGTTATATATTATTTAATGTTTTCATAAAAAATTTGAAGTCATGTAGAAAAACACAAATTATAAATCCTGATGTGATTACAACATAAAAGCTTATTTTCAATCTTCTTCTAAATGCAGCCATTCTCGAGATATTTGAAAAAATATTACACATACACACAGATACTGCAAACAAAGTTTTTTTGTGAATAAAAAAAGAGTACTAATTTTTTTCTTAGTGTATATTTTTTCACGTTTAAACATCAATACTCTATAACTCTTTCTGAGACACTATTTCGGTAGGACTCATAGTTTTTGAGATACAAATTATCATAGATTTCTCTTACTAAAATCGATACGCCCTTTTCAAAAGTTACACTTGAGACAAAAAATTCTCAATTGCTGTAGAAAACTCATATTTCCTCCCACTCAAACGGAATACAAGATTTCATTCGAATCAAAAATAATCATGTTTTGTCATTTGTTGATTCCATTTGAAATTGCTCCATACTAGAAAAACTAAATTTCTATGTACCTGGGCGTCAGCTAAAAACACGCAATTTGTTTCTAACGAAAACATCTAGACCAAATCATGCAAATAACGCCCCTATCAATCGCATGATGCGTATATACAATCAGCACTGAGAAATAATTGACACAACATTGTATAGAAAACAACTAAAAATAAACATGTATCGTGGGAATAACATTTAACCTAAGAGAACATTGACCCCCAAGTCAGTTTTTCTTTATGTCGATCCCTAAGAAATCAATATCGATCCCAAGGGCCGACCACTTTGCGAATCCTTGATCTAGACCAGGGGTTTTCAATTTTTTTTTTATCGTAGAGCACTTTTTATAGCAAAATAATTTGACGGAGCACCTGCATTTTTTAATCAATAAAACAAATCTTATTTGCATTGACATTACCCAACTGTAAACAACTCTATTTCGGTTTCCAGTCGCAGTTACACGACATCTGACCCGGAGTAAACAAAATAAATCACTATATGCCCAGTGAAATGAAATTAAAGAATTGTTATTTTCAAAGTGGTTTTCATGCGGGAGCATTTGCTATAACTTCGCCGAGCACAAATTTCCCGCGGAGCACCATTTGAAAACCCCTGATCTCGACCATTCAGATTAAATTTCTTCTCATCAGAAAAGTTCATCTCAAGCAGTAAACCGGATTGAACTGTTGAAGCTTTAATCAGTTCTTCACATCCAATTTGTGATCAATCAAACACTTTGCTTCTTATCGAAAATCTTGTGTTTAAGTACTAGCTTTCATAACAGTGCTTCATCAATTTGTGGCCTGCACAATTATAGTGTTTCTGCTTGTACAAATGAAGTAACAATATTTGTTTAAATAAGGTTATATAACAAAACCGTAGTTTCTTAATAGTTGAGAAACGATCAGAAGAAAACGAACATAATAACAATTATTATGAGTCACAGTGATGAGACCGTAGAACCAAGTTCAGAGAAATCTTCGAATCGTTACTATTCGCCCGCGAGTTTTTTGCCATAATTCATAATCCAGTTCAGTTTTCGGAGAGACGAGTTTCGAAAGAGAGCTCAGACTTACCCTTTGGACAGCCGCTTGAAGAAAAAAGTTGCATTTTGGAATGTATCCGCTGTCAACGGTTCACCGACTGTGCATACATATTTTGACGGGTTCGAAGTGTGTGATCACACGTCGGTTCACAGCGCGAAAAACCAGAAATCGATTATAAACACAATTCAAATTCGGGTCACCGCCGTACTCACATAGATCGATGCCACATTGCCAGACACCTGACAGTGGCCGGACAGATGGACAGCCCAGATTTGAGTTAAACACTCCATTTTGGGAGAAGGTCGAATAATTCGGTGACGCTCGTATGATGGCTGCACTCCTCGGCGCTAATAATGGCAGTTTGCCGGCGACAGAGCCCGGATATATTGGCACTAAAAACCACAAAGAAAATTATATAACATATTAATTGAGACAGCAGAGACAAAGAAAAGAAAAATTGAAATGAATACTATGCTGCTTGTCGGAGACTGGTATTAATGCTGGTGTGGCATGACATAATTGTGTTTATCAGAAAGTGATTGAGTAGTGAACATCTATTTCAGCGAAGGAAACCATACAATTGAAGACAATTTGTCGGCTCTGACATTGCAACAAGACAATTTGTCGGCTACTGCATTGCGATATACAAATAAATCAGTGCAAATCATAGTTATTTTACGTTTACCGGAAAATTTAAAAAAAATATGATTCGATTATCCGGAGTGAAAACAAAATCAATACTCCGGATAATCGAGTCCGACCTGTACTTAATAAATGATTGATATGAATAATTGAATTGCATATTGTACTTTTTCGATAGTTATCTCAATTTTTGTAATATTTCCGTGAACTCAATCTTATATCAACTTATACAAATAGCAATTTCATGAAAAATGATAGACCGAAAAAATAGTTCGGCGTGGATATAATGAACAGTTCATATTGAGCTCAAACCAACTATATTTATTCGTTATCCTAACATTTTGAACCCGTGTTTTTTGTTTATTTGGCTGATCCCGTGGCCGAGTGTCCAGCGTCACATTTATCATGTAGGAGGTTCGAGATCGATTCCCGTTTTGGACGGGGAAGTTTTGGTTAAAAAAAATATTTCGGCATGCACTTGCACTCACGCATATTAAAGAACTGGCCACTCAGAATATATTCAAGGCGTGTCATTTGGCCGAAAAGGAATCTCAAATGAGTGATGGTATATATTGAGACGAAGTTTTCTGGAACCTTAATGAAATGAAACTGAAACTTTTGGATAGCAATTTTTGATCTCTCACTAAAATATGTAAGCGAATTTTCTAGAAAAAATATTGAGTACAGTACAGATTGTCTATTTCTAGATGAAACGCCTTCGATAGTTATTTAGACGTATAAACTAAAGAAACTCCAGCTGTTTATATCATTTTTGGAAAGCTGAGATTTTTTCACATAACGAATTGAAAAATCAGAAAGATATACTAGATTGGGGAAAAAGTAATCCATTATTTTTGCGTAAAATTCAAAACTTTTTTTCAATATGCTTCGGATTGTCGGATTTGGGTTAAATATGCATCGTTTTGTTGTAAAATTTTCTTGCCGTTCCAAAGGTAGTTTCGTAATCGCATCTCTCATAGAAGTCTTAGTTCTTATTGGCGAAAAACTCTAGCAATATATTTCTACAATCGTCTCTTGATCCCGATTTCTTATCAATTTCTAGTCCTGATGGGACAGAACACCTCTTTTTTTGGCCAATTCTGGACGTTTTTGATAAGTCGCTAGCTTCAAATGGTCCATTTGAGTAATTCCAAATGAAATTGACAGATGACAAAACATGAGTATTTTTGATTCGAATGAAAGTGTGTATTCCGTTTGGGTTAGAGGAAATATGAGTTTTCCACAGCAATTGGAAATTTTTTGACTCAAGCGTAACTTTTGAAAAGGGCGTCTCGATTTGAGTAGGAGAAATCTTTGATATTTATATCTCAAAAACTATGAGTCGTACCGAAATAGTGTCTTAGAAAGAGTATTGATGGCTGAATATGAAAAAAATGTACACTGAGAAAAAAAATTAGTACTCTTTTTTTATTTACAAAATAAAAATTCAATTTGCAATATCCAAAATACATATTTTTAAAATTTAAAAAATGGGCTCAAGATGGTAAAACTATTTTTGACGAACTTCAAATTTTTAGGAATTTTCGAAACTTCGAATTTTTGTATGTTAACAATCATTTTTAGCCATAAATTATGAATCCTGATGTGATTTAAAACAAAAAAAAGTTATTATCAATCTCAGTTATCTTCTAAATGTAGCCATTCTCGAAATATTTAAAAAAATATTTCTAATTTATTGTCTTTTTTATAGTAAATAATCCCTTTTAATATATTTGCAAAAGAAGAAAACAGCTGATCCGTTTGAAGCGAACTATTGCCGAAAATAATTAGAATATTCATTGAATATAGTATCAGTTCATTTTATTATTTAAAAGAATGTGTTTTCATACAAAAAACGGAACTAATTAAGTTGAACACCCAATGTTCGCGCCACACCGTGCGAACGAGGAGCAAGTGTCCCACAAAATAGTTTTCAATGTCCATCCCTATACTTATTCCCATCCAATTCACTCCCTCCCATCCTGAATGCAGTGTGTGGTGCTTGACACAACTACAACCCGAGCAGCAGCAGTAAGGGTGGGTTTAGACTAGTGATATATTCATGTGAAGAAATATGATGGGTTATAGAAATCGCATCAACCGTTTACACTAGCGTGAACTTCTATAATGAATATATTCATATTTTCGATGAATTTATTCACCTGAAGTAGAACTGCATCCAACTTTAGTGATTTCTCATCAGTGAGAAATTCACAAGCGTTTCATGCTGAATTTATTCAAGTTATATATACCTCGAATAAGTGTATCATATTTATTCTCACCCGTTTACACCTATTTTCACGTGAATAAATCCATCTATAGCTATAGATCTCCCTAATGTAAACCCGCCATAAAACATCCTGACATACAGTATAACAGAAGCCGAACGCATACATACAAATATGTGCATGAAGAAGATCCCTACCAATTTATTACATTCCAAATCCAACCTTTGAAAGTAAAGCATCGCCAATAAAACCACAAGTGTTTAGAAGTATTCCCGTGTTTAATTTCCAAGTGTAAGAAGTTTCCAAAATCCTGAGCTATCAACATACAGGCCTCCTTCAGCCGAAGGATCCGCCTTTTCCTCAATGGTGTGATCCACCATCCAATATTTCAAAATTTTTTGAAAATATGTCTTTTTGTTATATTTAAATATTTTTTTAAACATCGAAAAGGTTGAGGGAACATCACCGGAGAGACCTATATAGTTCATTACGTTGCTCCATGAAATAACCGTGAAACGAATTCCATAGTGATTCTGTAAGCCATCCCGAAATTTTTCAGTGAGTGATAGGCTCTTGCTCTTTTGTTTTGGTTTCACATTGGCTGGCTCGTCTTAGAAGGCAAAACTAGAGCAAAGTCCTATCAGAAAATCAGATTTTCGTTTAGATGAGACTTGATATTTTACTTAGCACTGTACAGCTTCCTTTTGTGTCTATCCTGGGAATGCATTCTGAAATTCTGGAGAGCATTCTGGATTCTAGCCTGGAGAGCGAACCGGCCAGTCCAAAAAAAATAAGTTTTTGGTCTTTAATCCATTGTTTAGTTTCCTTGCTGGTATGAATAGTAGCACTGTTTTTTCTGGAATGTGATTTTTGTGACGATACCCACGCAAAAACTGTAGGAGAAAGTATTTCAGAACATGTGTGTAGTCCTTGAATGATATGAATGCTATCTTGAGTTTTCCGGTTGCACAAAATCCCGCCAAAACCATGTACGAGCCTCCACCAAAATTCCTGGTTGAAAAATACCGTTCCTTGTTCCGTAAATCACGTCAGTACCCATTGTAACCATCAGGACCATCCAAATTGAATTGTTTTCGTCAGTGAAGATAAGCTGTACATTGATGAACTTTTCGTTATGGTATATAACAAAATTTGTTCTTTTGGAAACATTTTTTTGTCACAACATACCATGTCCCACTGTCGATTCATGTGAGCTTTAAGAAAACTCAGAAGTCTTCCGATGTGAGATGGTGTAAGATAAGGAGTTTTAACCTTTTAAGCCCTCTTTATGTGAGGACTTTTTACCAAAACATGACGAATTGTCACCCGAGTAACATTTAAAGAATAACGTGATTAAAGTTTAACACGATTTCCAGATCCACTTGATCTGGTGCAATATACAATATATAATATTATTTTAATCAATAACAATGGTATCAGACCTTTTCGCACACACATTCTAGAGACTTCTGTGAACAAAAAAAGTGTAAAATTCGATTATATAAGTCGATTGATCGGGAGGACCCCCTCAATAGTGTAGGTCAAGAAACCATTTGAGTGAAATTAAATGTTTATTGATAATGTACAACTAACCAACTTTTATCTAACTTTACTGTCGTTAGATAATTGCATACGTATTTTACGATACATAATTAAGAACAACCCATCCATCAACAAAAGTAATCACAGCCCTTCAATTGAACATGATGCCCCGAGCAACGCCTTCGAGTCTAAAACTCTTAAAACATTGCTTCGACATCAAAAGTTAGTCGGCCGTATAAATTTAGTCCCCACAAATACCCAAAGACGTTGGGCGTTGTGAATAGCTACTTGGCTACACTCGATTACACACAGCTGCTGCAAAATTCCTCTCCTCCATTTATTCCTACTGCCCTACATTTCGTCTTCGGTTGCCTCTTTGATTTGGTGACCAAATCCACTTTTTCTTCTCTCACCTTCCATTACCACGAACCATGTCGCGTTGCAACTGAACTGAAGATGAGTCTGAGAGGGCATGGCACTGATGGCTCAAACGTAAAGTAACATATTCACAAACTACATTCACTTTTTCCTACCCAAAGACGAGTGGTAAATACTTCAGACGGTACTCACGCTACTAAATTCATGGAGGCTGCAGCACATAAGGGAAGATACGGTAACGGGTGTCCAACAAGAAACGGTTAGATAACCAGCAATCGGCCGTTCCTGGCTAGCGTGAATCTCTTTGTACGCCTGTTTTGATTTGACGCTTGCACTGATTGGTTTATCTCATCGTAGTTCTTATGTATGCGGATTGGTTGATTAACTCATACATTCGGTCGAGTTCGATTTTGTTCGATGTTTTAATTATTTCCATCAATGGGTTATTATTGATCCCTCCCTCCGAGTGGAATCTTACAAAATAGCCAAGAAAGAAGTAATTATATTATGCTGAGAACTTGATCATTTTATATGAGGATCGGTCCATATACGAGGACTGAAAAAGGACGCTTATCGACTGTCCTCGTGGACAAACGTGAACTTGTTGTTTTGCATTAGCTTTCATTTATTTTAGAACAAATGTAAATATTATTTTAAAATATTTATTCAACGTATCTTGGTGAACATTTTCGAACCTCCTCCTCCACTTCTAAATTGTTCGCGTGGTATGTGAACAGCCCCTCAGCGGTGTTGGGCTTCTCTTCGAAGATGCAAAGTCCGGTAAAGCGAGAGAAAACACATAAACATCTCTGTTTACATAATTTCACGTGGTTCGAACACGCGGCCTGCGAGGGGAAAGGAAAAACTAATCGACAGTTTTGGAGTAATTTGGTATGCAGAAAATCGTTGTTGGGTTTTAGCTGAATAGCAGTTGAATGACATGAACCGAAAAATATTATACATGGCATATCAAGTTAAAGGCTAGAAAGGCTTTAATTGTTGATGGGTGCGATTTCGGACGAATATTAACCTCATTCAAGGCTGCTGACTTTGGCTAGCGCATGAGATTCGATCAATTGGAAGATTAAAAGAACGAAATTTAAGTTTTCAAGATTGGTGAATTACTTTTCATATATAGAAATCGACCTGAAAAATTTACACGATTTAGGAAGTTTTCGTCCGATGAAGCAAACATTTCCTTTGAGTGATTCTAAACACTGGGCTCCCGCAATTAGTGCTAACTACCGAATTTTCAGCAGCGTCAAAGGCAAGGTATCACAACGCTGACAATTTGTTTGTAGGGAGACCTTTTCCCGCTAGCTCTTTTTATTAACTAAAACATTTAGGAAGCAAGCCCAGCATTAGCAAGAATTTGAAAAGTTTTCCCACTTGTTATCAGTTTCCCAGTTGTTAGATAAAAGAATCATGTTGTTTACGATTTCGCTCGAAATTAATGAAAAATTCCTTAGACTCAATGCCTTCTACAAGCACAAGATGAGTACGTTGGTCGTAAATAAATTATTCCAGAGATATAGTGAAAAAAATCATTGATGGGGCTGGTTTGCAAGACTACAAGAAACAGTTGGCAGGACCTGATCTGCATAATACTTACAGTTTTGATAAAGTAATGAACCGAATCCTGCAAAATATTTTTGGTGAAATTTATTAGAATGTTCTTCAAATAATTGTTTCATATTTATATATGTACTAGCTGACCCGGCAAACTTTGTCCCGCCCAAAATTTATTTTTCGTTATCACATCCACGTTTTCTTACTAAGCACACGTTCATGGGTCCAATCGCAGAACTGTTCAATGATTGATCAACTAATCTACCCTTTGAAATTATTTTTTACTATAAAAGTTCAGTACTACTACCAAAACTCGACATTACAATATCAGATTATTTTCAGACATAATTCTCGTGCAAGATTTTTTATCTACTTGCAAATAACATGTTTTTCCGTTACATGGAATAAACGTTTGATACAGGAAATATGATAGAATAAAGACAGCCCTAAATCAGACAATTCCTTTCTCGAGTTTTGCACATTTGGCGATTCATTTATATATATATATAGATAGAAGACGAGTGCCATTTCCACTTTCGAACAAAGATCAATTTCGTTAACGCAAACATTAAATGGACTAACAACGCTTGTCAATATGTAATTGTAGAACATATGCGAATTGAATTTTTCGAATTTTCCCATTTTCCTTCAGAGTTTTCCGAAAATTTTCAATTGTTTTGTTTGGTTGGAAAATGTTTGGTGATGATGATGATGGCCCACCTCATACCCCTACAAAGGTTTGAGCAGGATGATTTATCTTATAGATAATAATTAAGTTTAAAAATATCAAGAGACCAGTATTATAAAAAACAAAGCGAACTGGATCTGTTGCAGGCATATATATCTATTAATAGAACAGTAAAAATAGGTACAAACTGCGAAAAAACAAACAATGTTCCTATCCATATTGACATTGACATAGTCATAGTCTAAACTTCATGCCCAATGTTTTTTCTAAGGCATGTCAAGAAAATCTCCAACCCGGGAAGATGGTTGAAATATGTGTACTACTTTTATGGGACCCCCTCTCCATTCCAGAGGAGGGAGGGGTGTCCTACCATCATAGAAACATTTCTTGTACCCAAAAACCCTCACATCCCAAATTTGGCTCCATCTGCTTGATTAGTTCTCGAGTTATGCAGAAGTTTGTGTTTCATTTGTATGGCAGCTCCCCTTAGAGAGGGGGGAGGGGTCTCGAGGTATCATAAGAACCTTCCCCGACCCCAAAAACCACTACATACCAATTTTCATGCCGATCGGTTCAGTAGTTTCCGAGTCCATAAGAATCAGACAGACAGACAGACAGACAGACAGCCAGAAATCCATTTATATAGATATAGATTTGAATATTATAATAATGAAAAGTGAATGCTTCATGCTTTTTCATTGAAATTTTAACTACTTAAGATATTAACTAATCTTCAGTTAAAGGTTTATTTTAGGCGAAAGGAAAGGATGGCACTCATTCTCCTGGTACGATATTACCCAATCTCTTTGACCAACCCAGTATACACAAACGAAAATGTCATGGGTTTCAGATCGACGCCGTCAATAATGATGCATACTTGAATGTGGCAAAAAGATTTGGTAACTATTTGAATTAGTCTCTATTGCATCGCCAGTTTGTAACACAAGCTAAAATCCCGTAAGGGACCAGATAGACGTAGAATGGTTTTATTACTCTAGACAAGATAAACTAACAATCACTATAATTAGGGTGATTATGAATGCTCGCTCTCAATTAGCCTTTGGTCTTGCTGACGTACTGCAATAACTGCCACTAACAGACGCAAAATGTCTTCATCAGATGATGTCGCCCCTCGGCTTAATATCTGTTCACAGCCTGGCATTCACCCGAAGTCCAATCAAGCTGTCGAAAACTAAGTGCGGACTGGAAAATTCATTATGCATATGCGCATAATAACAGTATTTTAGACAGGGCCATACAATGATTATATTTGAAGTTTTCAAAGGAATTGGTTTCATTCCATGATGTTCCATATTTTTAGTTGAGTTATTGCTTCTCATATAACACTTTACTAATGTAAATAACTTACAACTTTGAAGGCTCCGTGAAATAATTAAAATTATACTAAACATATTTTTGTAACAAAAATGAGTGCAACTATTTCGTTGCGTCTAACAATAGTAATTCCATCTTCGTTGTAATAACTAATTTAGTTCTTGTATTTATAGTAAAACGGTACGGTAGTAAAATATTGGGTGTGCAGCTTAATTCGTTTATTCGCAAGAAAAACACATTTATTTGATGAATAAAAATATTGCATGCATTATTCGGAGTATTGGCAATCGCTTGCCACTACTTTTTCTCATCTTTCTGGTAATTCACTGATTCCACTTTGAAATAAGTGTTCATCTTATGAAGCCAAGAATGAATCCATCCATTTTTTATACCCTGTTCTGAAGTAGAGCGTATTCCACTCAAACCGCTCTTCCTCAATCGAAACAAATGGTAGTCTAGAATTGAGTGTGAGCATCAACATTTTTATAATCTCCTTATTATACCCCATCCTTGTCCTGAAAAAAAAAAATGTCACCCTTCTAAACCCGAGTCAACCGCAAGTAATCGGTTTTTAGAATATAGAATTAGGAAATTGTTTATATATAGTTATAAAAATATAGTGAACGATTCGGCTCCTTAAAACTTATGTAACTGAGCCTGTGAAAATAAACGAATTAATAAAAGAATGGTAGGCGGAAGGGAACAGTTCTGGGCTATAAGGTGGGTGAACCACACCTTCCCCAATCGCTATTTTCCATATAGTTTTCAATTCGATCAGCAACATGGGACTGAGCATTGTCATGATGGAATATTATCGACACGTGTCTTGTCGCATAATCTGGACGTTTTTAGACAATAGCTTCAAACTGATCAATTGTTGCCTGTATAAGACTCAATTGATCGTTTGACCAGGTTTCAGCAGCTCATAGTGGATCATACCATTTTTATGGTTTCACCTGGTTTCTGGTTGGCCTGGCTTTACATACGATGATTTGTGTTTTGAATTGTCGTAGTGAATCCATTTTTCATCCCCGGTACGATTCGATGCACAGACGCTTCCTTATGTAATATTTCAATACATGCAAAATGAAACATAATTTTCTTGCTTTTGGATGTATCCTGCGGCTTTGTGTCGTTTAGAAATAACTTGTCGAGTTACTCCCAATGATTCTGCAAGCTTTGTTTACGTTTGCCACGAATCTTGATCGAGTAACGCCTTTAATTTTTCGGTTTATCCGGATGCTTTTGTCTTCAACACTAAATTCACACTTTTAAATTGTCCGAACCATTCCCTACAAAATCTATCCGATAGTGCAGAAAATCTTCCAATGAATGCAGAAAATCAAAACATCCCGATGTTTATTTGCAACGATGCTCGTCATTCTCAACGCAGTAAAAATTAAACTTGTTGTGTAAAGCTCAAAGACCTGTAAACAATAGGTGGTTGACATTGTCGACATTTCACGATTCAGCAAAAATCAGCTCATGCCGACAACTATTTATGGCACCTTCAGCCGTCTTGTGAAAACGAAACGAATTTAGTCGCACACTCAAAAACGGATGTGTCAGAAGTTGCGGGACTAAATAAAAACACGTTTGGTAAAAATATTTATTTTTAAATTCAATTCTTTATTGCATTTTTTTTTTCAAGTACACACAATGTGTGTTTGAGTTGTGAAACAATCAGAAAAATGGTGGCCCTTCATCTTAAATCTTCCTCAAAATTCCCAGAATCATGGACCTCGTCATCAGGGTCTAGGTCACCTTGAGCTCCACTTTTTTGGCACATCTGTGGTGGCTTCCCAACCATTATCGTAACACCGACTGGGACAGTAAGGCCCAATACGACTTGATTGGCCGCGCCTGGGGTACGTTCTGGGGATTGTCTTATTCACGTACAAACGGTATGTTATGGACGATCAACCAATCCAGAGTGGCCCAGGTTCGTTAGAACACCATATCTTTATCCTTATGGTGCTTTTTCACGAAAGCAACCATTTTTCTCAAACTGTTTTTCGTTTAGCCCACTTCGAATTCAGATACTGTCTAAGCATCCGAAAGACGCGCTCTCGGAGAAATCTCTGTTCCGCGACCTTCATCTTAACAAGCGAAAACACACTTAGCACGAATAACGCCCACAAAGAGGAGAACAAAACCACACACAGCGATTTGTCTCTCTATAACGCGTCTGACGCAAATCTCGCACTTATGATCCATTAAACAAATTTGAAAAAAATGTAAATTTTTGAAAGATATTATTTACATCGTGTCCAATATATTCTCATACAAATTCAAACTACGATTATTTTACATAAGATATTCATATTTTATTGGTTATTGTTTTGAATGAATTTATTTTTTTACTATAAACGTTTTAAGGAGGCATTCTAGTGTAGACACGAATTCCGAACGTTTTTTCGAGTTCCGTAAAAATAAAACAAAGAATATTTCTATTATTCTTTATATCATTATTTGATGCCTGCAAATTGTATCCATATAAATTCGACATGAATCGGTTCAGTAGAACTTGAGATATCGTGTACGCCAGTTTCGAGAAAAACGCGTTTGAAGTTCATTGTTATGGCCGCACTAGGTTAGATATCGCATCACTACAATGGCTCTAACTCGGTAAATAATAGGATTTTCGGAAGGAAGGAAGGAAGAAAATTTACATTTTTTTCAAATTTCTAGACTACAATACTGCCTTAACCCTACGGGTCATTCGCGTCTAAATTTTGAATGAATGGTAATATTATGATGATAATTTACAGCATATATTTCGGAATTATACCGCCTCTAATCTTATTGACAAGCTTCAAAAATTTTTCGATCTCGTCGCAAGCGACATACGCGATTTCCATTGGCGTTTCGTCCCTATTCGGAGAATCAACGGCCTTAAACTGAGCCAAGGTAGACATTTTTTTGCTCGTTTACTCTCGACAGCATGAGTGAGCATTATTACCAGATTATATTTCTAAACCTATTCTAACTCTAAAGCTAACCGCATCTTCAATATCTGAGTTACAGTATAAGGTGTATCACGGGAACTAGTCTTTAAGCCGTATTAGAGTAATTTTCTGAGTAATAAAGAGTTGAGAAGCACTTTGTGTGTCTTTACGCGTTCAGCTTCTCAAGCCTTTCGGACGTTGTTGATAATATAAATATCAATCGGGAGGTTGAGCAGCTTCTTGTTGACTCTGAACTGCTGTGAACTGTAAATGTTTCGCAGTGGCTGTTGCCGAAGGAGTTTCAATGTTGTGGGGTCTAGATACGGACAACAGTAGCAGGTTGTGTGGCGTACAGGGTTGCCACATTCAAATCTATAGAGTTTTCTGAACAAAATCTGTATATCTGAATTTTTATCCAAAAAATCTGTATAACAAATTTGTATAGAAAAGTTGAGGTAAAAAAATGAAAAAAAAAGTTTATTTTCACTTCGAACTAATTTTTCCTATTTATGGGTTTTTAAAGTCGTATCAGTACAACAAAATAAATCATAGAACAGTTCTCCTCTGAATTGTATGATGTTTATAAATGGTTTTGTTGAACTTTGCTTTCAAATTTTCGCTTTTAAAATAGAGTTCATAATCTCCGGATTTTTTATTTGGCATTGTAAAGCGAAAATATTCGCTCAACACACGCGCATGAGTATCAGAAAAAAATGTCTTACAAACGACCTTAGCAATGGATATAAAAATTCCCCTTCACGCTTTTTGACATTCAACAGCTAGGACCAAGTTATATCTGAGTCACTCAATTTTGCCCCATAAGATTCGACTCGAGTAGCCTGAATTCGTTATCCAAGACTTGTCTATTATCTGTCTCAACGAATTGCGGAAATCAGAAAAAAATATTAAGGTTTGGTAGCTTGACGAAATTTTGAGGGTTTATCAAGCCCGCAGCTATGTTTCACGAGTTCAATATAGAAGTCACGACAGATCGATTTGAAGGTCAACTTCCTAGCTGCATCCAATCCTTTTTCAGCTTCTTCTGTATCGATACCAACGCAAGAATCCTCAGGCTTCTTCAGAATGTCTTTAAAATCTTTCACATCAAGGTCAGCACCTGAGAATCGTAGTACGTAGTTCTTCAAACATTACCCAACATGATAAAAAATGACATTTTGTCTTGTTATAAAGATCGCAAAATTGAGAACCTTCTGATTGGAAAGCATGATTGAGGTTATTGATGAGCGATGGAACAAAGTTTAGGAACAGCATAATCAGTTTAGTCATAGGATCGTTTAAATGAGTCAATATACGATACGATTGCGATTGTTGCGTTCAACATTTTTATAACACATATATATATATATATATATATATATATATATATATATATATATATATATATATATATATATATATTATATATAAATGGATTTCTGTCTGTCTGCCTGTCTAATTCTTATGGACTCGGAAACTACTGAACCGTACGATATGAAAATTGATATGTAGTGGTTTTTGGGGTCGGGGAAGGTTCTTATGATACTTCGAGACCCCTCCCCCCTCTCTAAGGGAACAGGGGTGGCAGGGGGCTTCCATACAAATGAAACACAAATTTCTGTATAACTCGAGAACTAATCAAGCAAATCGAACCAAATTTGGCATGTGGAGGTTTTAGGGGGCAATAAATGTTTTTATAGTGGTTTGACACTCCTCCCCCTCCTTAATGTGGGGGACTGCATTACTCGAGAATCAATCAAGCAAACGGTAATTTTAAAGGGTAGATTGAAAGATCAATCAATGAACAGTTCTGCGATTGGACACATGAACGTGCGCCTAATAAGAAAACGTGGATGAGATAACGAAAAATAAATCTTGAGCGTGAAAGTTTGCCAGGTCAGCTAGTTTTATAATAAAAATTAAATTTAAAAAATAATTTGTAAATTCTGTATTTTTGTTGAAACTATGTAATTCTGCATATACACATTCTGTATCTGAAATTTGACGAAAAATATGTAAAATAGAGAATATTCTGTATATGTGGCAACCCTGGTGGCGTAGTTGTTTGTAGTAGGCAGTTAGTCTGCGTACAAAGCTGGATAATGCGAAGGTTCATCTACTTTGATGTCCTTCGAATGGTAGACAAAACTTTTCGGCGTTGTTATATCTTCCAACAGGTGATTGGGGACCGTGGACCTGTTTTACGATACAAGGGATGAACTTCTTCGTTCGGTGTTCTGCTGCGCTCGACAACTCGATAGACTTGGAGGTCTTCGTAACTACATTGGTTACATTGGTTACGCTTAATAAGCGATCGATCGTAAATTCAAAACTCAGGGCCCTCAACTGACCACCTTTATGTTGTTACAGAATAACTACGTCCACGCAACAATCATTAGCGATGGAGATCGATCCAAGGTCGAAATAAGATCAATTCATCCATACAACTGCTCTGCTCTATTCTATTAATAACACATCAATAATCACAACAACTCGAGTTCTTTGTGCTTCGAGGGAATCGTCTATAGAATTCAGTTGGGCCACTGGATATTGGTCCGTGAATATAGTGTGATCTCTGCCGAAGTTACAGTAGCATGGACTACAGTCGAGGGCTTCATGTTTGGCTGTATTTATGGCTCACGCCACTTGTTGAATATGCTCATTTCAGTTCCGCTGGTTCTGACGCAGGTGATCAGCGCACGATTGGTCCGCTCAGCTGCACTGCACATTGACGCGTAAAAGTCAGTCCTCATATGGATTCTGTTATATCTTTTGGATTGTAACACCGGGGAGAGTAACTGTGATCCAGAGTAAGAAATGATAACTCTTGGTGTCGAAAACCAAAGAAAAACATATTGTTCCAGAAAATATGACATCTTATTGGCGGTAGCAGTGCGAAAAGGCTCCGTGATTAGGAACTTGATCACCCAATCGACGATAACCAAGAGAACCGTATTCACTTGTTTCTAAAGAGTTATGGGTCCTACCCAATCAATCAATATCAGCTCCCATGGGAGTTGAGCTGACTGCACATATTTTCGGATGTTGGCCGCCATCTGTGGCCAGTAGTAGTCTCGTTGTGATACTTCGTTGAAGATGCTCTCATTTTATTTCATATGTTATGAAAGTTTGTCGGTGAATTTTGTCGGCATGATCTCAAAAATTGTAACATCATACGAAACAATCCAAGGGCCACTTCTACACCCAAACTAGCGTTATCAGAGAGCATTTAATTTTCGACAGAAAAAATGTCATTTCATGCCTTGGAGCGTCACATAGGCAAATAATGTCATCTTTCCCCCAACGCTTTAAAATGTTTGTATGTATGGAAGCAAACATCTATTTCTTTTTTCATCTTTATTGGGATTGCACTAAAAAAAAAGTCCAAACGACGTCAACGGGAGTCAAACCAAGGCCAATTGGAATGCAAGACTGTTTTACACGATCACGCTATCCACATAGCTAATGATGCTTTTGGGGAGAAGCGTGATAATATTACATCTCATTACAAATTGAAGTTGGAAAGTGTTTTTTAATTTTACTCCTAGAAAACACTTTCCAGCATAAAGGAGATCTATGTCCATCTCGGTCTGGGCCGTGGCCAAGTAATGCGTGCTTATTTGAAACGTGTCGCTTGTTCCGCTCGCTCGTATTGCCGTACCATACATATTATACAAATGCTTACCAGTATTTGTGAGTCATGACATTTTCTGTAATTCTTACGCTCATTTAATGTAATAAATCAGGATGAGAAAACAATAGCAGAAAATCATTTTTGGGTGTAATGATGCTGTTCAGCAAATGCGTGATTATATTGCACCTGATTATAAAATGAAGTTGGAAAGTGTTTTCTAAGAGTAAAAAAGGAGCGCATGAAGGAGAGCAATATCTATCTCGGTTTGTGTCGTGCATGTGGCAAAGTATGCGGAAAGCTTATTTGTCTTTTGTTTCGCTCGCTCGTTTTAATCTTATATTGCTGTACCATGTATATTATACAAATGCTTACCAGTATTTGAGAGTCACGACATTTTCATTTAATGTAATAAAACGGGATGAGAAAATATGAGCTAAAAATCAATTTTGGGTGCACCCCATTCATAATCGGCTAAATAGTTGATCAAATTTCTCTGACATCACTTCTGAACCCGATTCACAGTATGAGAAGGCGCACCGTCATAGGCCCACAATCTGTTGTTTTGGACATTGTGAGACAAATAACTTTTCAGCCGAAATGATAAAGTCTTGTCACCGTGCCGTGATAGCAGAGGAGATGCCCTTTCATACCGTCTTTTTCTTCGAAGCTTCCGAAACTCAAGAACATAAACTTTACATTTCTCAAAAGCTGGGCATTCCATATCATGTTTGAGCACATTCTGCATTCTCTGTTTCGAAACAGAAGCAGATTCCAAAATCATGGGCGATTTTAATTACAGAGCTTTTTTTTCTGTCAAATTCACTACTTGACGATCTTAATCACACGCTCAGTCCTTTCTAAACATCTTCAGCAGGATCTTTTCCGGCCGTCCAACGAGAGGATTTCATGGTTCCTCCTAATGGTACCTCCTAAAGGATTTCCAAGCTTATGACAATAGCGCCAGGTGGCACTACTTTTAAAACCTTTTTTTCCACCGCAGCACGAAACTCTTTCATCGTTGATCAACAATGAATACTGAATGAAAATGATCAAACAGATCAGTCAATGGATTGTGTAAACATAATGCTAAATTACAGAAATAGAATGCATGCAGAATAGGGGTACTATTCAGAGGTACTGTATATGTGTGTTTATTGATACAGGGTGGGCCATTTAAAGTGGAAGGATTGGTTTTTGCAATAGCAAAGTAAAGAAGTGGAATTTTAATTTTTTTTTTTGAAATTCATTTAATTTGGTCCAAGGAGATTTGTTCTAACTACTTTTTGATTATGATATCTCGTAAATGACCGCCTCTGGCCTTGACCGCAAAATGTGCCCTTTTTTCGGCATTTTCCATCACTTTGCCCAATGTTTCGGCCGATATGGCAGCAATTTCTTGTCGGATATTGTCTTTCAGCGCAGCCAGGGTCCTTGGTTTATCAGTGTATACCTTGGATTTTAAATATCCCCATAAAAAAAAGTCAGGAGGCGTCAAATCAGGTGATGTCGGTGGCCAGTCATAATCGCCGTTTTTCGATATTAATCTTCCGGGGAACATTTCGCACAATAATTTGGTCGTGGCAGCCGCTGTATGGCATGTAGCGCCGTCCTGTTGGAACCAGTAATTGTCCAATTCATTTTCACGAACAAATGGCAATAAAAAATCGGTTATCATTGTCCGATAACGCTCCCCATTCACGGTTACCGTTGCTACATTTTCGTTTTCAAAGAAGTACGGGCCGATGACTTCATCGGCATAAATGCCACACCACACAGTAACTTTTTGGTCGTAAAGAGGTTGCGTTTCGATGAATTGAGGGTTTTCAGTAGCATAAAACCGACAATTTTGTTTATTCACTCCTCCATTCAAGTTGAAATGCGCCTCATCAGACATTATGATTTTTTGCCAAAAGCCACAATTGAGAAGTTATTTTGAATGTACAGCTGAACAATTTCAGCGCGTTGTTTAGGTGTGTATTGTTCCATGGTTAAAATTGTACTGAAATGACGCTTCCAACGCGGTATGACATTTGTTAATCTGACATTTCTGTCAAAAGTTATGGGGTTGCCAGATGCTTCCACTTTAAATGGCCCACCCTGTACATTTCATTTTCTATTGGGACAGAGAGCGAAACGGTTTCCACTACAAAATATTAATACAATCTGCAAAAAAGTTTGTAGTAAACAACACCTCATTGTACCGGCTCATAGGTACGCTATCTGACCCCAGCCTATCATTCAATATATAACCACCAACACTAAAATACTGACACAAAATCGCGATTTGCCCACCACGCTAAACGCAACGCGTCCCACAAAAGGGGACACAGTTTGTTCTCTACAATCAGATAAACCCAATTCAACTCGATCGAGTAGAGCACACATAATGCCGCAGGGATAAGCTATCAAGCAAGAGCAACAAAAATTATACTTTCACTATCGAACTAAAAATGTGACCACATTTCGCCCCGGGAGGAGCGGTCGATTATCGCATACTCCCCTCTATGTGTAATGCCGTGCCTTTACCGGTAAACATCTCGGGTCCTGGTGCTCATGACTTTGACTTCGAATCGATCTGGTTAATGACATAAAAGTTGATTGCTTGCAGCGTCCGTTCCAGCCACTTCTCCCGGGCGTTCGCGTGTGTACCTGTAGCCGGACACGACGTAAGGGTTAATATTGCAGCAGCAATTCGTCGTCGTCGTCGTTCACTGGCAGGTTGATTCGTGATTTGATGCTGTAAGGCGGAGAGATGCACGCGAGCGGATTTGCGATTGAGAGAAACACGGAACCATGAATGCAAGCACTTATCTGCCATTTTGGCTCAGTACAATCACGCGCGTTTATTTTGCTTGCCGTATTTTGGAAATTATATTCATGATTGGATATTTTACGTAACTGTGCATGTGATTGGAATTTTGCGATCATTGGTCGCTACAAACACTAAATACGATTTGTTAGTTGTTCTCATCTGTACATAATCAAACATTAGATACAGCGAAATATATACTCTCATTAATGGTGAGTTTATTTATTTTTTTGCTCTACTCATTTGAGTTCTGAAATATTTTGGATTTTTTATGATTTTTCCGTGTTTCTCTTCCAAACATTCATGAAATTCTGGAAAAAATAGAAAACGAAAAACCATGGCTCTTTAGAGTCCTGTTGAATATTCTAAATCTAAAGCACATTAGATTGAAAGTTTCAATATACACTGCAAGTGTAGGTGTATGTTCCAAGGGTTGTGCTGGCCAGTGATCATTCAACAAGAGTCGATGAGTCGAGTCAAGAAAATGGCACTACGCTAGATGAGGAGTATTTGCTAGGGGCGGGTTCAGCTGCATCCCAATAGGATGCTGTTATATCCTATAAGCACCCCATGCCAGCCACAATTATTGCAATTATGAAAAACTCATTGTAATACTAACCTCGAGTCAACCGCGAGTAATCAGTTACATATTACGTACATAATTATGAAGCAAAAACTTCCGAAATATTGAACTCCCGGCTCCGTTAGGCAAATGAGCCTGAAAATGGATTTCTGTATGTCTGTCTGTCTGATTCATATGGACTCGGAAACTACTGAACCGATCAACACAAAAATTGGTATGCAGGGGTTTTTGGTGCCGAGGAAGGTTTTCGTGATAGTTTGAAACCCCTCCCCCTCTCTAAGGGGGGCTGCCATACAAATGAAACTCAAATTTCTACATTACTCGGGAATTAGTCGAGCAAATGAAACGAAATTTGGCATATGGAGGTTTTAGGGTATAATAAATGATTCTATGGTGGTTAGACTCTCCACCCCCCTCTTTAAAGGGGGGCTGCCATACATGAGAAACACAAATTTCTGCATTACTCGAGAATCAATCAAGCAAATGAAACCAAATTAGGCATATTAAGGTTTCAGGGTGCAATAAATGTTTCAATGGTGGTTAGACCCTCCACCCCCCTTCTCTAAAGAGGGGCTGACATACAAATGAAACTCAAATTTCTGCATTACTCGAGAAATAATCAAGCAAATTAAACCAAATTAGCCACATAGAAACTTTAGGGTGCAATAAATGTTTCTATGATGGTTAGACTCTCCACCCCCCCTCTCTAAGGGGGTGCTGCCATACAAAAAAACACAAATTTCTGCATTACTCGAGAATCAATCAAGCAAATGAAACCAAATTTGGCATGTGAAGGTTTTAGGGTCCAATAAATGTTTCTATGGTGGTTAGACTATCCACCCTCCTCTTAAGGGGGGGAGGGGGAGCTGTCATAGAAATGAAACACAAATTTCTGCATAACTCGAGAACTAATCAAGAAAATGGAACCAAATTAGGCATATGGAGGTTTTAGGATACAATAAATGTTGCTATGGTGGTTAAACACTCCACCCTTCTCTTCTAGGGTGGGGGAAGCTGCCACACAAATGAAACACAAATTACAGGGGACACAAAAATACAAACTTCTGCATAACTCGAGAACTAATCAAGCACAATTTGGGATGTGAGGGTTTTAAGGGTATGAGAAATGTTTCTATGATGGTATGACACCCCTCCCTCCTCTGGAATGGAGAGGGAAGATATGCGTAATGGAATATTACGCATATCTCAACCAAAAATATTCCAACCAAACATGAGAATTGAAAATTTTCGAAAAACTCTGAAGGAAAAAGGAAAAATTCGGAAAATTGAATTCCCATATGTTCTACGCACGATGAAACGCACTCCTATATCTTCTTCTATCTATACCAATAAGAAAGTATCGCCGAATGTGTTGATAAAATCAGAACTCGAGGATGGAATTGTCCGATTTAGGGCTGTCTTTATTCTATCATATTTTCTGTATAAAACATTTATTCCATGTAACGGAGAAACATGTCATTTGCAAGTGGTTGGAAAATCTTGAACGAGAATTGTGTCTGAAAATAATCTGATATTATAATGATGAGTTTCGTTAGAAATACTTTATAATAAAAGGTAAATTCAATGGGGTCGATTAGCAGATCGATCAATGAACAGTTCTGCGATTAGACTCATGAACTTGCGCATAGTAAGAAAACGTGAATGTTTGAAGATATTGATAACATAAAACAAATTTTGGACGGGACGAAGTTCGTCGGGTGAGCTAGTAAAAAATATATATATTTTTAGGGTTATAAAACTATTTCCCAAGTAGATGGTGCTTACGAATTGTTCCATCCGAGTAGAAATCCCTTTTTGACATTTTATCTATGCGCAAATTCACGCACTTTAATCTGAGTTGAACCCCGGTAATAGTTATCGTTTTTTTTATTTGTGCCATACAAATCAAACACAAATTTCTAAATTTCTCGAGGATTATTCAAGCAAATGAAACGAAATTTGCCGTGTGAAGGTTTTAGGGTGCAATAAATGATTCTATGGTGGTTAGATACCCTTCCCCCATCTCCTAGGGGGGGCTGCCATACAATTTTTTTGCATTACTCGAGAATTAACCAAGCAAATGGAAGGTTTGGTTTGGAAGGTTTAGGATGCAATAAATGTTTCTATGGTGGTTAGATACCCCTCCCCCCTCTCTTAGGGGGGGGGGGCTGCCATACAAATGAAACACAAATTTCTGCAATACTCGGAAATTAATCAATCAAATAAAACCAAATTTGGCATGTGGAGGTTTTAGGGTGCAATAAATGTTTTTACGGTAGTGAGACACTCCACCCTCTCGAGAATTAATCAAGCAAATAAAACCAAATTTGGCATGTAACGTAACGGAGGAACATGTTATTTGCAAGTGGTTGAGAAATCTTGAACGAGAATTGTGTCTGAAAATAATCTGATATTATTATGTCGAGTTTTAGTGGAAGTACTAGGAATTTTATAGTAAAAGGTAATTGGGGTAGATTAGAAGATCAATCAATGTATAATTCTGCGATTGGACCCATAAACAGCGCTTAGTAAGAAAACGTGGATGTGATAGCGTAAAATAAATGTTGGGCGGGACGAAGTTTGCTGGGTCAGCTAGTATTCAATAAATATTTCATGCCACAAACATTATTTTTTTACATTTCATTCAACAATGTTCTAGAATATGAAAAAAGGCACTTGTCCAAAAAAGTTACTCCTATGTTCGCGTCGGTGTGTCAGACCGAAAGTGTTAAAAAAGTGACACACGTCCCCAAAGTCGTAGTATTGATATCTTCTGAGAAATGAACGAATTATTGATTTCTCGGTCTGACAGACCAATGCGCGAGTATAGGAGTGTTAAGGTGGCCGTACACTGTTTGTCCAGAGATCATTTGACACTTTTTGACAGGTAGAGTTTGGGTTGAAATTTGTACAAACACTATTTTGTTAGCCACTCTTCAATTAGGGTGCTCATACACTGTTTGACCGAAGCCAAATATTTGACTCTTTTTGACAGATAAAATTTGGTCAACGTGTACTGATCAAATATATTCTAAACAAAGCACGACAAGCAAATATTCAATTATTGGATGTCTAAAATATTTTTTCAGTCTGTTCTTCGAACCTGTCGGTACATGGTTAGGTTACCTTGAATATTTCAGCGGATTTTTTCCATGTTCGGTGTTTGACATTGTTTACCACTGTTGAAAATTGAGGAGTGGCAAACAAAATAGTGTTTGTACAAATATCAAATCAAACCTTATCTGTCAAAAAATATCAAATATTTGACCTCCGGGCAAACAGTGTACGGTCTCCTTTACCAACAGTGGCAAACAAAGTCTAACATCGAACATGGAAAAAATTCGACTGGTATATTTAAGGTAACCGATAGGTTTGACGAACAGAACGAAAAAATATTTTAGACTGCCAATAACTGAATATTAGTTTGTCTGGTTTTGTGTCGAATATATTTTGCAGTTGATCAAATTTTATCTATCAAAAAGTATCAAATATTTGGCTTCGGTCAAACAGTGTATGAGCACTCTTTTGCTTCATGGGCGCAAACATATTTTTCTTGCTGGTTATGTATACCCTGCGCATTTCACACGTCACGCAATGTTTAATTTGTCATTCTTCTCAGCGCAAAACAGTTTTCAATACCAAGTGACACAGCAAATCTTATCCGGCACTCATAATGGTAAATTATATCTTTATTATTCACCATATTTCGCTTATAGTATGTTATGAACAAATAGGAAGAAAATTATCAATTTTCGACATATTAATCATGAACCGTTGTGTCTAACCTTGTTTCAGTTCCGCAATCAGTACGACAGCGATGTTACCGTTTGGAGTCCCCAGGGCCGTTTGCACCAGGTGGAATATGCGATGGAGGCAGTTAAGCTGGGTTCCGCCACTGTTGGGCTCAAAAGTAAAGATTATGCAGTACTAATTGCTCTGAAACGAGCGTCTTCGGAATTGTCATCTTATCAGAAGAAAATCATTCCGATCGATGATCATCTGGGTATTTCGATCGCCGGAATTACTGCTGATGCTCGAGTTTTAAGTCGCTACATGCGCCAGGAGTGTCTGAACTATAAATATTCTTACGATGATAACTTTCCCGTTGGACGTCTGATCGCCAAACTGGGCAATAAAATGCAAGTTTGCACCCAGCGTTATGACCGCCGTCCCTATGGTGTTGGTTTGCTGGTCGCTGGTTACGATGACCAGGGTGCCCATATTTATCAGACCTGTCCCAGTGCTAATTTCTTCGACTGCAAGGCGATGTCTATCGGTTCTCGTTCGCAAAGTGCTAGAACGTATCTGGAAAAGCATTTGAGCAAATTCCCAGATTGCAACAAGGAAGAGCTCATTCGACATGGTGTCCAAGCTCTACAGGATACACTACCCAATGAAGTGGAACTGAATAATAAGGTATAATATAAATGACATTTCAAAAACATGTTAATGTTTGCTTTCTAATTGTTATTAGAATATTTCAATCGCTGTTGTTGGAAAGGATGAAAAATTCCATATTCTCGAAGAAAACGAAAATGCACAATATTTGACCAATATTGTGCGCCGTGGAGGCGGTGGTGGAGGACAAGTGGATGCTAGCGGTGGACAACCACCAGCTGACGATGATCAGCCTCAACCCCCAAACGACCCAGCGGACCCGATCCCCGCCGTGGCGATGGAAACATAAAGCGGAGTGCTTCCGTGGAATCGTTGAATGTTGAAGCTCATCAAGTCGAGGCTTTGGGTGCGTTTCAACAAACAATATTTCCGAAGCATTACGTTAGTAAACCCTTTCTGGTGTATGCAGTTTTGAAAGGCGCATGGGTGGGAGTTTGAAAATGTATTACTTTGTCAAACTCCCACCCAAAATTTTGTATGTGATCAGCGTTATTGTATCAGATTCTTTCGTTATGCCGCTATTCAAAATACACTGAGTATATTATTCATAAAAAAATGTTTTTCTTCTCGTATGTATTATATATCATAATTTTCATGACGAAATAGCTATGGTTCATCAATATGATGGTCTAATTTCTGGAGTGTTGTTTGTGCTTTTTTCTGATGCTGGTAAAATTAATGGTTTTGCGAAGTAAAAACCCAAATGTAACGTTAAAACCGTTCCAATTAAAAGTTTCAACATCCTAGAACGCTGCATGATGAACCTGGAAAAACAAATCGTTACTAGAGATCAACAATCAAATTGATGAAACCTGAATGTATCGTACCACTTTTAGATTATGATGCACAATTATTTTATTGTGATTCCTATACCTGATTCAAGTATGAATTTTTATGCACACTCGGTAAACTTACGAATAACATCACTTTTGATTTTTTAGCCATATATTAGATTTAGAAGAGTGGCTAAAAGAACAATTTGCGGTGAATTTACCGGTCGTTCAACTGATCGTATGTAGGCCGTGCTCATGTATCAGTATAATTTTCCTATAAACCATGTGATCGTTTCGAAAATTTTGTTATCATTATTTTTAGATTTAATCAAATCAAACACAAATGCCAATATTGCAAAGCATTGGGCGATTTACGTAAATATTTTTTGACGCTAAAATAATGCACACACACAAAATTCATTTTGGTTATTTGGTCTTAAATACGTAACCTCAGAAAATAATTTTTGATAATTTTCATAATTTTTATATTAAAAATAACTCAAATTTATTACCATTTGAGTTATTTTTAATATAAAAATTATGAATGAAAATTAACTGCTCCGTATCAAATTATTATTCTTTTTTTTTTCCAAAATATATGTTTTATTAAGGCACATGTGGCGTTAGCCTGACGGGGCCGGGAGTCCAATATTTTGACAATTTTTGTCTTACAACTATGTTAGTAATATGTAACCGATTACTCGCGGTTGGCTCGAGGTTAGTATTACAAGTGTTCTCATAATTGGTATGTTGCAGTCTTCGATGCTCTGTACGTGTGCCCGACACGGGATACTTCCTATTGGGATGCAGCCGACCATTAATCAGCAACGCCCCCCTAGTCTGTACCCCATATTTAGCGTGGTGCGTCTTTCTCGCCTCGAGGAATCCAGGATAGAATGGTCACTAGCCGGCGCAATCATCAGCTCGTGTAGAGTTGTCATGAGCGGTACAACCTTTGGCTCTTGTTGAATGATCAGTGGACTGCACAACCTTCGGCCCGTGCATCTGTAAAGAGTGTGTGTATGTATTGCCGCGACTAAGTAAAAGTTTATCGATCGCATAGGAGGGATATGAAACGGGGGCACAACGAAGGAAACATCATTAAACGTTGACATCGGCGTTTCTGAGGAACAGGTATAGATGAAGCAGAAGATCAGGATCCCGGCTACCTAAGATATCCCGGACGGGGATATCCGATTGTCTGCCTTGTGCTCTCAGTGCTCTAGAGAGCTGAGAGCGAGCAGCATGGAACCGGATACACGACCAGACAACATGCTCAATGTCGTGGTAGCCATCGCCACAATCACAAAGATTGTTTGCTGCGAGCCCAATGCGATAGAGATGCGCGTTTAGGTTGTAGTGATTGGACATAAGCCGAGATATCACGCGAATGAAACCACGACCTACATTCAATCTCTTGAACCATGCACTCGTCGAGACCTTAGGAATAATCGTGTGTAACCAACGACCGAACTCATCACCACTACACATGCTGCCAACTTACGAGCGTATACTGACGAGGAATGTGGAAAAATTCATTATAAGCAATTTGCCTTTCAAAAAGTGTGCCTTCTAAAGCGCCCACCTTAGCTAGCGAGTCCGCTTTCTCATTCCCCGGAATCGAGCAATGAAAGGGAACCCATGCTAAGGTAATCTTGAATAATTTTTCGACCAAAACACTCAATAGTTGTCTTATTCTTGTTAGGAAATAAGATGAGCGTTTATCAACTTTCATTGAGCGGATTGCCTCTATTGAGCTGAGACTGTCTGAAAAAATAAAATAGTGGTCGATGGGCAATGTTTCAATGATCCCTTTAACGGTCTACTTGGATGATTTCAACGATTTCATAGGTTTCCACGACGATTGGCCTACCAGTACGGAGTGTATCTTCGACAGCCACTACACCAAAACGAAATCAATCAAACCAACGCTGTGCTATGCGAATCGTTACAGTATCGGGTCCATAAACTACACGATTTTTTTCGGCCGCCTTCGTTCCAGTTTTACCTCGCAGATAGTAAAAACGTAAAATGTGGCGAATTTCTTGCTTGATGGACTCTATCTTTGACGCGCTATAACTTGAGACTGAGAAGGACAATCACAACACTGTCAAAACGACACTTGCAGCACAGATTGTCGTTTTTAAATAGCCGTATAGTATGACCCGATGCGATAAGTACAACACAAGATATGTTTGAGTGTTGCCATATATTGACAATATACGACATTTCTTTTTCCTCAACCCAATATATGTCATGGAACTAACTATCGAACAATTGAAAAATCGCAACCCCTATCCTAACGGAAATACCCACTTCTGATTGGGAAAAAATTGACGTTAGAGGCGAATGAACTGCAAAGTTTAAAGCCTCTTAAAAACAAAGAAGGAAGGAAAAAATTAACGACACATGCGGGGATCCCTAACAGAGACATCAAAACCAAGCTGCCTGGGGGAAATCGGCATTGCAAATACATGAAAGTAGGGTAAACATTTTTTCCTACCGTAATGTATTCCTTAACAGAGATATCAAAACCAAGGTGCCAGGGGGAAATCGGCATTTCAAATATATGCAAGTCGGGGCATTTTTATATTGCAAGTAAAGCGAGTGATACGATTAATTCTAGCAAATAAAATTTAAATTGAGAACTTTAATATTGGTTGCTTCGTGAAATTTCATATCAATGACCAATCGTGTATTGCGTGTAAGTGTAAAATTGTATATGGTAGCAGTTGTGTTAAAAATTACTTGATATATGAAAAGATTCATTTCAATTTTCACGGGTCGGGTTTAAGCTGTCTGTTTTGTTGTGCTCATTTCACCCAATGAAAGTTTATACGGCAAGAAAAATCGGAAAAGTGAAGAAATATTAGAAAAAGTGATTTTCTATATGCTCTACATATAGTATTAGTTGTTGTCAGTCCAATTAAAATTCGCATTGGGTTGAATAAACACTCAGAAAGTAAAAATTATTAAAGAAAATTACCTTTCCCATTTCAAATATGTTTTCTCTATATTAAAGTAACATGTAACTGATGAGAAAAATTGATAATTGTGTTCAGTATTGGTAATTATCTTATATTACATTAGTGATTTTTTTTCTATAGTTCTTCCATACATAACACAGGAGGCATCTCGTCTAGGATCACAGAGGGTGGTTTTCATCATATCTCGTTCCGTTTCGGTATCTTTTATCTGTTACGCACCATCCAACGACTGTTCACCATCCTTCTGTCATCATCACTCGGTAAACACTGGTGGAGTGAACAAACAATACCCAACAACAAAACAAAACGACCCTTTTCAGGGTCACCAAATGATTATCAAAGAATTTAACGATGTAATTCTTCAAACATATCCAAAATCAACAGATAGCCCAACGGAATCCCACGCCAACTATGCGGTCATGTCTCGGACACAACCCTCCCGTAACTTTTTTTAGTTGTTATTTGACACTCTAAGTCAATAACAAATGAGGACACGACTCCGAATCTCACAAACTGACCGATTTTAGTAACGCCATTCGTCTACGGGAATGCAGTGACTTGAGCCATCTCGCGTCATTCGCCGCGGAGAATAAAAGGGACTGTTTAAACTGAATCAATTAGATATCTGAACACTAGAATGTGAATATTTTAAAAATCGCAGGACACAATTTTGTTCGAAGTAACAATAAATAGCAAAGAGTGGAAAATAATCATAAAGTGCTGTGAGTGGAATATGAAATTCATCTGATGGTCATCAATCAAATTGACTTAGAAACAGTTTGAAAATTAACATCGCTTCTCATAAAATACACCAACATCCATGTTCCAGAACAGCCCTGCACTTAAACTAGTGCTCCATTCATGAATGCCTCGATTAGTACTGATGCAGCAACTGACGATTTCTTTTTCATCGTATATCTCAGACCCACTGTTACAACTATGACAAATCTCGAAACGACTAAATATATCAACATTGAAATGTTAGGCACGAGTAGTAGCACTTGAGATAAAATACGAACTGATATAGAAGTAGCACACCGTTGAACCGTATAACTGTCATCAATAAATTTCTACAGAGGCATCACCTTTTTCCATTCTCGTGCCATTTTTATTCCATTCCTGAAGGTCTTCACAGAGTGTCACATGAAGCACCTCTTTTAAACAAGTCATGTCGCTATAAATATATGTCTATCCCTACGCTATCGACCCAGCATTGGACGCGATACGTGGCCACAGATCAGCACATTCTTTCGCCACAGGGCCTGTAATAGCCGACCCCTTCATTTCTCCTTTGTTATTCACGATAACGCCGGCATTATCCTCAAAATAGAGAAAAACTCCATCTCGCCTACGGAACGGTTTCCGCTGCCTGATCACGACCGCTGGCATAACCTTCTTACGCAGTTCCGGTTTACCCTTCTTTATGGTGGCGACAAACATATCACCAACTCCAGCGGCGGGCAGGCGGTTAAGACGACCACGAATTCCATGGACAGCAATGACATACAGGTTCTTACCACCTGTAACCAAGAAACAGATGAATTAGTTCCTACTCAAATAATGTTCAACAATATAGTTGGCCCTATGTTTACAGCCAAGTATTGAGGTTAAAAAACCAAAACAAATTCCCTGTCTCGGTGCTCTGATTCTCACCTGTGTTGTCAGCGCAATTGATAACGGCGCCAACTGGCAAACCTAGCGAGATGCGGAATTTTCCTCCCGCGGATCCTCCACGTCCTGGAAATATTAAATAAATTTAAACACTTTGCATCGTCAGTAGCCTGTTCAATGAACTTCAACAGGATTCACATTATGCACTCGTAAATTGAACTTTAAATCCATATCTAACAGTTTCAAATCGATTCAACTGGTATTGCTAAATGTGAGATCACTTTCTTCACCAATCCACATTGATTTACGATAAAAAGTACCAAATATTCACCTCTTTTAGACATTGTTTAGTTTGCACCAAAATTGAATGTGTGCTCGACACTACCAAAGATGCCGGAAAAAGAACGAAAGACAGTAGTGGTTGACAGCGGGTTAACTTCCGTTTCGAAAGCAAATAGCAAAAGTGACAATTCAGGCGGGAAAATTTCCTATGCTGGGAATCATTCAAGCAAGTATTCATTCCCAAGTTATGTATAAATGAAATTGTGATACACATTACTTTTATAATTCTTTCACTATTCCCAGCTAATGTGAGATGGTAAAACTCTTCACATGCTAAATGATATTATGAAGGTGATTATAAGGTGATAATTATAATAATACCTTCTATGGAGTATACCCAGCAAACATTAAATCGCATAACAAGCGTATATATATAACATCATATGCCCTAAATTTTGGTTGGCATATAATACGCCTAACTGGCTTATGCATGCAAAAGTGGAGGGCATATACATACATGGCAAATGCTAACCGAATTAGTTTGGATGAATATGCAACTTTGACCGGCTATAATAGCTATCATGTTGAAATTGAATTGCGATCTAATATGAATATATTCATGAATTGTCAAAGCACCCAATACGACTTTTGCCATACTAATATACGATTTATTACAGACATAGAGAAAAACAAATGGCGCAAAATATTTTCGTAAAATGTTTATTATAGCCTTACGATTTTTATATATGAGTATTTATGTTTGTAGAAATAATAATTGTTTAATTGACTTGTGTTGGAAGTGGAATATAAATGTTTAAAATGGCACAGATTGATGTTTGGTGAAAACTGCTCCGATGTGGGTTCGAACTCCGGTCGTCTGGATTATCAACCACCAGCTATCTGCGCGGCTATCTGAAATTTAATTGAACAATTTAATACATATGATTCGATATGATATAACCTAATACAGTAGAATCAGTCATTCCTGGTTGCCGATTTTATTATTTAACTATGTTCCAAAGAAAAAGATCTTTGATTTCCCTATCATAGAAACCAAATATATAATATCATTGAACTGGAATAATAAAAAATAAATAAATATCAATTAAATTATCTCAGTTTTAAATTATTTTTATTACAATTTTCACTGTACAATTTGTGTTCTCAATCATATCCAACTAAATTCTGATTACTGTTATATTAAATATAATAAATCAATATGGCAACCTTGCAAAGCGATGCTATGCAATGGGCCAAATTCGATGTGGTATATATCTAAGATTGGCGTTCAATTGCGTAGTTCACTTCGTTTTGCTGCATGTTTCATTAGAAGGGTTGTTTGCCGTTGTTACTTTCATCGAACATCAGCAATTTCGAGTGCATTTCATCATTTTCGAGTGCATCAGCATTTCATTGACATTTCAATATGATGTAATATGGTTGTACGTATATCCCCAGCAAACATTAAATCGTATAATTTTGCACGTACTAGGTCTTACAAGAAATCAGAATAAATCATAATCGCATATAATATCAATCAAAGTGTGTATCGTGTATATTTGAAATCGCATAAAATGTGAAAACTCGATTTTATATACCATTATCAAATTAAGTCGCATATCGGTATAATAAACATCAATTTTATGATGTACATTGTCGTAAAACATATTTAATCCGCATCATATGCGTATATTACGCTGATGCAGTTTGTGTGTCGTATAAGCGTATAATTTAAATCGATTCAGTACTGTAGTAAATCGTGTTGCATGCTGAAGAAAATCATGAAACAGTAAATCATATTAGATCCTAATAAAGGACATATTACATCATATTGAAATGTCAATGAAATGCTGATGCACTCGAAAGTTTTAACCGCTGTTGAATTAAATTGCAGATAGCCGCGCGAGATAGCTGGTGGATGATAATCCAGACGACCGGAGTTCGAACCCATATCGGAGCAGTTTTCACCAAACATCTGTAATAAATCGTTTATGAGTATGGCACAAGTCGCTATTATAGCCGGTCAAAGTTGCATATTCATCCAAACTAATTCGGTAAGCATTTGCCATGTATGTATATGGCCTCCACTTTTGCATGCATATGCCAGTTAGGCGCATTATATGCCAACCACATTTTAGGGCATATGATGTTATATATACGCTTGTGATGCGATTTAATGTTTGCTGGGATACGTATATGATGCGAATTAAATATATTTTACGACAATGTATATCATAAAATTTATGTTTATTATACCGAATTGCGACTTAATTTGATAATGGTATATATAATTGTGTTTTTACATTTTATGCGATTTCAAATATACACGATAGATACTTTGATTGATATTATATGCGATTGTGATTTATTCGGATTTCTAGTAAGACTTGGCACGTGCAAAATTATACGATTTGATGTTTGCTGGGTAGATCTGTAGTCCGAACGGTATGGTTCTAACGAGAATTATCAAACCTTTTCAAGCTCCAGTACATCTTAAATGAGCGTTATACCCCTGCTTGATCAAATATCTACTGGAATTGGTACAATCAGTAAGTTCTCGTGTAAACACACGTTGAACGTCGCATTGGTCTCCAGGGACCGACATTGAGCTTTTTGTTAGGAAAGCATTGATCACTGGGACTGATAGTTTCAAAGCAAGAAAATAAAAATTATATGGTTTTGTTTTCGAGTGTATAACAAAATTTGACTACTTTCTGGTCGAATTTCTGATTATGTATTTCCTTTTCATACAATAAATTTATTTGGGAGCTGGGACCAATACTAAATTGTGAAATTCTTGATGCGGATTGAATGGAAAAAGTAGCAATAACATTTCGGGGCTCAACGTGTTAGTAATATAAAACATGGCATCGACAACGTCTTCGCGTAAAGCTTTTTTATTTTCGATCGGGAAATTTTACTGACCGGAATCGGTACCATAGTTACCACGGAATATTTCTCGTTCTTAGGAGTGTATTTCGAGAGAGATGATTCAATAAACAGAGCGTTGACCGTAGAGGTGGAACGCAAGGCAGAGCACCGTCTCGTCAGCCTGCGTATGAGATACGATAGAGTATATTTGGAATACGTAGTGGAACAGCCACATACGGTGATCGGTGTAATATATATATAATACTTCGTATAATACTTTTCTGCATACTACCAAACGTAGAAATGAATAACAAAAAAAATGAAGTCACTCTCCTATCTCGCTATTCTTGGTTTTGATACTATTCCGAGATTGCTTCCGTTTAACTGGGCTCAATACCAGTGCCGGGATATAACCGCCGATGCCAATGGGACTTGCTTCACGTACTGGGTGCTGGGTAGCTCTCTTCCGAGGTTTGGTTTAATTCAATAGTAATGAGTTTAATGCTGCGCTGCATACATTGAAGTGCAGAATGAATTATTGAAATAAGAGAAGCCACCTAGTCAAGACGCTTATTTCTTGACTAAGGAACCTTTCTTGTTTCATCCTTCTCATGTCCTATTCCTACTTTGAAAAATCATAACTTAAAAAAGAAAAAGAAAACATCATTTTGACATTTGGGCAAAGTTGGATTTTTGGATATGCTATGCAAAAAATCCTCGGCTTTCAAAAAATATATATAAAAACTATAGCGCCCTTGATCTCGAGGCCATGTAAACTATTAAAAAAAAAAAGAAATACAGTAAGTTACATCTAATTCGGCATGCCGTGGCACCAATCAGTGTCGCATTGGAGGAGATTGTGACCTGTAAGGTGGCTCACACACCGCAGCAATAAGCAACTAGCAAACTGGAATACGCAATTTACAACAGGCAACATATTTTGTTGTTCTTCACATACCAGAGCAATAAAAACCCCTGACATTATGCAAACAATCGGCTTAATGTACGAAATTTGTCAAAATATGGGCGATAAGTTGCTCTTCAACCGACACGTCGTGTTGCTAGCGACATGTGTTGCTCTGTAAAGGCGACAGCGATATCGTATTGCATCGGTGTGCGAGATCAACAAAAATTAAATGGACAAATCCATTGGCGATAATTTTGCTTATTACATGTTAACAGTTGCTAGTTGCTTATTGCTTTGGTGTGCGAGTCGCCTAATTGAACATTCACGAGGACAGTGGTACACTGTCGACGTCTGGTGGCGACTTTCAATGTGGGGCCATAATTTGGGTCCCGAATTCGATGTTTACAAGAATATCCAATTAGAGGTAAAACTGTCCAATTAGTCGCATCACTGGTCTGCCCAATTAGCTAGATATCGAATTAAATTTAACTTACTGTACAATCAATAATTACGAAAACAAAATTCAAAATTTTTGAAAGCGCATTATTTTTTAAAAAAAATACCAGCTAATTGGTTTTGATTTGATATATCGATCATCTGAAATGGTCTAGTAGGTAACCGTTATGGATAATTGAAAAAAGTTATTGTTGGGGAAAAAGTTGATTTTTTGGACCACCCTAAAATGAAATGGGCACCCTAAAAAAAATTAAAAAATACGGGTCTAATATTTTGTGGTAAGAAACAAAACTTCCAATTTCTAAGAAAATCTGAGAGCCACTATATCGGTTTGGCATGGAACGGCTGATAGTTTGAAGCACTCCTAAAAATTTATCATGTTGTCGAAATTTGCACAAAGCTGGGACAAGACTAGTCAATAGAGGGGTCGATTCCGGACCAGTTTTCGGACCAGCTGCTGATTGGTCAATTCTAAAGGGTAGCCAAAAATATGTGAAAATATACTTCCACATAATTTACTCATGGTAAATACTCTCTAACTAGTTTTCATGACAAAGCAAAACAGAAAAATATAATTTATTGAAAAAATTCAACAATTTTGCACTATATCAACCGAATGAGACTATTCATGAATATATGATGCGAAAACATATGTTAGGGACGTGGAAAATAGTTTCAGAAACTTTAACTCATTTGGAAACATGACATCGGAAGTGGTTCGGTATCTCTGTTCTTAGCGCTTGGTCGAGGAAAAGGTAAAAAGAAGAGTAAGAAATCAGTTGTCATGTCTTGTCTTAGGCTGAAGACATAGTGAACGCGTTTTTTTTTATGTTTCATTATATCAGGGACAGACACACAGCTGTACTAGCGTTGTACATGTACAGCGTTGTACAGGTACCATCGTAGCATGACAGACATACTTTGGTTGTACATTGCACCGCATGTCAAACTGACAATAAGAAATTCGACCAATTTTCACCACATTTTTTAATGAAAAAGTTCTTTATTTAGCGTCTGAACTATCAAACACAACAAACAAGTATTCAATCTGAGTTATTAACTCAAGAGAAAGTCAATAAAAAGAATATTTACCAAGTGTTTTGATTCAGTTTGTTCATGCTACCTACCACTAACCGTTTGTGGCGCTGCGCACAGTACAACTGTAGTCATGTACAACGGTGAAATAGGTCGGTACAGATTCAGCGATTGTACCGAGATGCTTGCATGGTTCTAGCGCTGTACATGGTGACAGACATACATTTTTCGAAGTACAGTGCAAGTACAGTTGTATGTCTGTCATAAGTATTACACTCCATTCCACATGTAAATAACCCCGCACAAGGTTGCCAGATATGATTACATATCATCATTCTGTAAACAGTCGAATTGTGAGATATATAATTTAATAATAAATTGTGTTTTTCTCAAAAAACTACAACCGAAAATCTAAATTGAAGGCACAGCAAATGAAACATTTTTTTTCAGTGGCATTTGGATACTTTTTCTCTCAACAACTCAATTTTTTTGTTCGATGAGCTCGGTTGTGAAGATATTTATATATAAATCGTCTGGTAACCATCACTTGCGTCCACTCGCTGCAAAACACTCCACATACAGTTTCGCCGCATTGAAATCACGTTTACTATGTCACGTCCGGGCGGTTTGCATTTGATTTCCGCATTCCTGAACGAATGAGCTTTCCCGCAAACGAGCCCACGCCCGCACCCGCATCGCATCGCATTCACTATGTCCTCGACCTTAGGCACAAAGGATATTTACAAAAATGTCCAATTAGAGGTAAAAATATTCAATTATTCGTGTCGCAATACTGGTCTTTCTCAGAGCATCCCCACCGGCGGGTTGCTATAAGTGTTGGTAATTTGATAAATTTAATAGTTGCTATTTTGAATAGCAACTCATTTTTGCACCGGTCGTTGCTATCATGGTTGCCATTCTACTACTTTCTTTTTCGCACCGGTGGTTATCAAATGAGATTTTTTTTTCTTTGTTATGATTGTTTGATCCAAGGTTTGAGAAATTCACGCGTCGTAAAAAGAAAAGCAAAAATCAAATGGCAACTCCCGATGTTTCCTACATTTCGATTCTCTTTCTGTAGTATGAAACGTCTAAGTCTTCGAAATATGGGTCAGCGCCACTCTGCAGACTGCCTATTGCACTATTGGTACTGGATCCACGTTTCATTCATTGTCACAAAACGTCGGAAGAAGTTCACTCGATTATGCTTCAACAACGCCAAACCAGTTGTTGAATCACCAACGCGCCGCTGTTTTTGATTGACGGTAAGCAAACGCGGCACACATCGTGCGAATAGCTTTTTCATGTCCAAAATGTCATGCAAAATGTATCCCACTGGTTCTTTTGAAATGCCTATGGCCTCAGCTAACTCGTGTACTTTATGATCGTTTAAAACGAGTCGATTTGCCTCTTTTGGCCTTCCAGAGCGAGATGTATCTGTGGTGCTTGTACGGCTCATTTAAAATTCAATAAACCACCCAGCAAACATTAAATCGCATAACAAGCGTATATACAACATCATATGCCCTAAAATTTGGTTGGCATATAATGCGCCTAACTGGCATATGCATGCAAAAGTGGAGGTCATATACATACATGGCAAATGCTTACCGAATTTGTTTGAATGAATATGCAACTTTGACCGGCTATAATAACGATTATGTTGGAATTGAATTGCGATCTAATATGAATATATTCATGAATTGTCAAAGCACCAAATACGACTTTTGCCATACTCATATACGATTTATTACAGACATAGAAAAAAAAAGAAATGGCGCAAAATATTTTCGTGAAATGTTTATTATAACCTCTTGAATCGCCATTTTTATATATGAGTATTTATGTTCGTAGAAATAATAATTGATTGATTGACTTATGTTGGGAGTGGAATATGAATGTTTAAAATGACAAAGATTGATGTTTGGTGGAAACTACTCCGATGTGGGTTCGAACTCCGGTCTTCTGGATTATCATCCATCAGCTATCTCGCGCGGCTATCTGAAATTTAATTCAACAGCGGTTAAAACTTTCGAGTGCATCAGCATTTCATTGATATTTCAATATGATGTAATATATTCTTTATTAGGATCTAATATGATTACTGTTTCATGCTTTTCTTCAGCATGCAACACGATTTACTACAGTACTGAATCGATTTAAATTATACGCTTATACGACACATAAACTGCATCAGCGTAATATACGTATATGATGCGGATTTAATATATTTTACGACAATATACATCATAAAATTGATGTTTATTATACCGAATTGCGACTTAATTTGATAATGATATATAAAATCGAGTTTTTACATTTTATGCGATTTCAAATATACACGATACATACTTTGATTGATAATATATGCGATTCTGATTTATTCAGATTTCTTGTAAGACTTGGCACGTGCAAAATTATACGATTTAATGTTTGCTGGGAACAGGTGGGAAGATTTTTGAATCTGTGACGTCACAGATTTTGTTTATGCATGTTACTTTTCTTATAATAGTCCACTACATAGGAAAAGTGTTGTTATTACATGTAAAAATAAGCAGATGAAATGAACGAACATTTTTTTTTCTTAAAAACAATGTTAGCGTTCAAAATCATAAAAGCCCATTTAGCAGAAACTTAAATTTCAGTATTATTGAGGTATTCTAAACATAATTTCAATTCATTTTTTCTTCTCGTTCGTCGACCAAAAACGTAAATGAACAAAGTCAGAGTCACATTATCTTTTGTTCCTTTAACGGAGAAACATTCAACAGTGGATGGGAAAAAAGGTTGCAAGTTTTTTCATGTAAAATTCACTTGAGAAATAAATTTTATTGACTCCTTATGAACTAGATTGAGACGAAAAGTTTTCCGCTTGGGTCTTAGTTTTAGACGAATGAAGTGTTCAACACTCTAATTGTGAAAAAAGTAATTACAATTGCTGACAAGAGAAAAACTTCCATGAAGTTGCTCTAAAAACCAAACGTAGTATTACATTAGAATACTATTTCTGATATAAGAAGAAATCAAAGAAAAAAATTAACATTTTAGTTTGTGACATGTTCTGTTTTTTTATAATGCGAAAAATATATTTTGGAAACATGTAATTAGTTTCTATATATCCTCTTTCAAATTTATTCGCAGACACACTCAATGTTGTAACATTTGTGTAACTGACTGGTATGCCTGATATGTGAACTTCCAATCTTCCAGGCTACTAATACAATCAAAGTTTAACACAACCAAAACTCGTGAATCTTCCCACCTTCTATTCTTCATCTCGCAGTTGCACACTATCTTTCCTATTGAGTAATTTCTAGAGCAACATGTCAATAGGGCCTAACTCGAATGTGACAGTTTCGAGAAAAATGACTTTGGAATTTTAATTCTCTTTTTCAATTCCTATTTTAAACAGTAACGTAATTATAATCATAATGACACTTCAACAGAAGCGCGAAAATATATACTTCAATGATTGAAACGAAGAATCAACACTAACATCACCAATTTTTGGAATTATCGAAAACATAAATATGTAGTCCCTTTCTACTTGTAGATTTCAGTTAGGCCCTTTTAGTTAGATCCAATGTTTGTGTTGTTTTGATCAAGGCGCCTAGAAGTTTATCCTAAGGTGGGCTAACTTACTAAAACCAGCCATCTTGGAAGTCTACTGTGTTTTGTTTGTAAACAAAACACAATACGCTAGTGTCGAAGCTCGCTCGTGATCAGTCTGTCTCTTTCACGCTACAAGCAAATAATTCCTCTTCTGCTTTCTTCCGTACTGTTTTCATATACCGCTCTCCTAACCAACTTAGTGACGAAACGGCCTCACCTTCTTGGTTTTGATCAAGACGGGTCTGTGGTACTAGGTGAGGCCATTTCGTCACTAAGTTGGTTAGGGGAGCGGTATATGAAAACAGCACGGAAGAAAGTAGAAGGGGAATTATTTGCTTGTAGCGTGAAAGAGACAGACTGATCACAAGCGAGCTTCGGCACTAGCGTATTGTGTTTTGTTTACAAACAAAACACAGTAGATTTCCAAGATGGCTGAAGAGTGGTTTTAGCAAGTTGGCCCACCTTAGTATATACTTCTAGGCGCCTTGGGTTTTGATATAGATCCTTTTAGATATGCCCTTTTGAAATTTGACATTTTAATTAGAGCCTTTTCGAGTTGTTTGCTGATTGATTACTTTGATTGTTTTCAACCTTTTCAACCAATCCTACAACCAATTTGAGACAGATGGGAAGAAACTTCACTCCAAAATTAGCAGCCTAGAGCAAAGCGAAAACGAGACGCGTCAACGGTACGAATCAAGGAACAATAACATGAAGACGTGTTTGCAGGGAACACGGAAAGAGTGTGATAAACTGCAGAATTGATACCAAGATTTGGCCAGAAAGCGCCAGCAGGAACGCCAGATTATCCAGGCGGTAGAGCGACGACTTGGCGAAGGACGACACCACCGACAGTCGCTGGAATCTCAACTGCAGAATGTACGCAAACATCGGAAGCAGGCGGTGGCACAGGCTCGTGTCTCCAGCGCCAGCAGATGGAGATGGAGATTCAGAAACTAAAATGTGATCTGATCAACTCGGAGAACGCGAAGCACAATGCCAAAAGCAGAATCGTAACATCGAGCAGGAGAGGCGCAAATTCGAAGTGCTCAGTCCGGATTCGGTGAAACGTTCCTACCCACTGCGTGTTGTAACCAACACGAAAATGCAGAACAACTTCATATTTTGCTAAAAAGGAACATCTTGCAAATTTTAAACAAACTCATCTACCGCTCTTTATATATATTTTTTATTTGGATCGAATGAAGTCACTATTTGTATAAGCCCGATTAATTTCCCTAATTTTGAAATGAACGATACTCTTTACAATGTACTAACTTGGGCGACCATTGTCCCTATAACACGAGATACACGATACACGATAAATATATATTCAAAGCGTTTAGATGTGTAACATAGGGTACGCGATCGATCCCGATCGCAAGGATGAGTTCTAAATAGCGACATGTATGTCAAAATCACTTTAGCGATTAAACATTGGAAGCATTCGCATGTTATCAACAGAACTATTACGATGATACGAATCAGTGGATTTGTTATGATGGCACACTTGTCTTTATATGGACTGGATTTCAGTGAAGAATAGTGTACTGTAGGGTTCTTGAATCGGAAGTTTGCCCGATAGGTACCAGCATTCATATCCAACCATTTGAGAAATTTTGGATTATGAGCATGTTGAATATTATTGACAAGTTGATGGAATTCAGACAATACTTAAGTTATACTTATATTTACAGGAGATAAATTTAGTGGTGCATACGACGGAACACTGATATTTGATATAGCTCGTCTCGTCACTCTTGCGCGATAAATCAAATGGCGAATCCTTTATGAAGAACAATGCCAGATTCAAAGCAGACAGAGTAGTTGGATTTCTATACTCTTGCAGATATACATCTCATGACTTCCGTGAAAAAACAGACGGTTGACAGAAAATATAAAACGAATGCATTCAATAAAACTTTTTATTAGATCCAATTGAAGTTAGATCCTTTTGCATCAAAGGGTCTATCTACAAAGTATTATCAGTTAGGCCGTTTTCTCAAAATGATTTTTACGTGTTTTTCCATGTATTCTTAGTAGTTTTTGTTAATTATATGGAGTTTGAGTTCTCAAACAAAAAATGCAATAAAAAGTTTGTTTACATTTTCGAGTTAGGCCCTTTTGACATGTTGCTCTAGATTTTCAAAGTAACGATACAAAAAATCTAACATACCTTAAAATGTCTAGATAACTTTATACATCACCGACATTACGGATGACAGTTTATGAGAGACGTGTCAATATATACACGAAAGAGGAGTGATAAAACGAATAGACGGAAAAATTCATTCATCTTTTTGTGCAGACGAAATAAACTGTAATAAACCAGATAAAATTGCATCGGTTTGGGTTGAAGTTATAGAAAAAGTGTAATCCGAACCATTAATTTGCCGAAAACAGGGATACTTCGATAATGTTAACCAATTTCGAAACAAAATCTGCCCGTGTGAAGGGTCTCTCATTCCACCCGAAGCGGCCGTGGGTTTTGGCAAGGTATGCAGGCTTCCATATATATTGTTTTGCACCGTTTTGATAGATCAATGTGCGAGTTGAGAAAAATGTAACAATTCGAGTAAATTGTAAACATGAATTTTTAATATTCTCTACACAGTCTGCACAGCGGTGTTATCCAACTGTGGGACTATCGCATCAGTACCCTGATTGAAAAGTTCGACGAACATGATGGACCGGTGCGAGGAATTGCTTTCCACAGCCAGCAGCCACTGTTCGTTTCCGGAGGGGATGACTTCAAGATCAAGGTGTGGAACTATAAGCAGCGTCGGTGTATCTTTTCGCTGTTGGGCCATCTGGATTATGTCCGCACGACGGTATTCCACCACGAGTATCCGTGGATTCTGAGTGCCTCGGATGATCAAACCATCCGAATCTGGAACTGGCAGTCGAGATCGTGCATCTGTGTTCTGACTGGACACAATCATTATGTTATGTGTGCGCAGTTCCACCCCTGCGATGATATAATCGTATCGGCTTCACTGGATCAGACGGTGAGAATTTGGGATATATCGGGGCTGAGGAAGAAGAACGTTGCTCCGGGACCCTCGGGTTTGGATGATCACATGAAAAATCCAACCGCAACGGATCTGTTTGGACAGGCGGATGCCGTTGTGAAGCATGTGCTTGAAGGGCACGATCGTGGAGTGAATTGGTCCAGTTTCCACCCAACGCTGCCGCTGATTGTATCCGGTGCCGACGATCGACAGATTAAGCTGTGGCGAATGAATGAATACAAAGCCTGGGAGGTTGATACCTGTCGGGGTCATTACAACAACGTTTCGTGCGTACTGTTCCATCCGCGGGCCGAATTGATTGTGTCCGACAGTGAGGATAAGAGTATTCGCGTCTGGGATATGACCAAACGACAGTGTATTCACACCTTCAGGCGAGAGCATGAGCGGTTCTGGATTCTGACCGCCCATCCAAACCTGAATCTATTCGCCGCAGGTCATGATTCTGGAATGATTGTATTCAAGTTGGAACGCGAGCGCCCAGCCTACGCGGTTTATGGGAACTGTCTGTATTACGTCAAGGAGCGTTTCCTGCGGGAACTTGATTTTAACACCACAACCGATTCGGTCGTAATGACGATTCGTGGTGGCGGTAAAACTCCCGTTTACAGTATGTCCTACAATCCAGCACTCAACGCGGTGCTTTTGTGCACGAGGACTTCCAATTTGGAGAATAGCACTTACGATCTTTACAGCATTCCGCAAAAGGATAGTGGATCTCAGAACGCCGAAACCGATAGCAAGCGGTCGTCCGGAGTGACGGCCGTCTGGGTTGCCCGAAATCGATTTGCTGTTTTGGACCGCTCCAATCAGCTTGTGATCAAAAATTTCAAGAATGAGGTTACCAAAAAAATACAAACACCTGTTTGCGATGAAATATTCTACGCCGGTACCGGCATGCTGCTGCTTCGCGAGCCGGAACACGTAACCCTGTTTGACGTTCAACAGTTGCGAACTTTGGCACAGGTGAAGATTTCCAAATGCAAATATGTCGTTTGGTCGGCCGATATGAGTCATGTTGCGCTGCTTGCGAAGCATACGTTGAACATCTGTAACCGGCGGCTGGATCTACTCTGTTCTATTCATGAAAGCGCTCGTATTAAGAGTGGAGCCTGGGACGAGTCGGGAGTGTTCATATACACCACTTCCAATCACATTAAGTATGCGATCATCAACGGAGATCACGGAATAATTCGCACGCTGGATCTTCCCATTTATATCACCCGCGTTAAGAACAGTCAGGTGTTCTGTTTGGATCGGGAATGTCGCACCCGGGTGCTGAACATTGACACGACTGAGTACATGTTCAAGTTGGCGCTGATTAACCGCAAGTATGAGGAAGTTCTGCACATGGTGCGCAACGCGCGTCTCGTGGGACAAAGTATTATTGCCTATCTGCAGCAGAAGGGTTATCCGGAGGTCGCTTTGCACTTTGTGAAGGATGAGAAAACCCGTTTCGGACTGGCCTTGGAGTGTGGCAATATTGAGGTGGCCCTGGAAGCTGCCAAAGCTCTGGATGATAAGCAGTGCTGGGAGAGACTTGCGCAGGTAAGACACACTCTATAAAGGTTCAATGTTTAGAATTTGATTAGCTGACCCGGCAAACTTCGTCTCGCCAAAATTGATTTTTTGATATGAATAGTTTTCAACATTCACGTTTTCTTACTAAGCAAACGTTTGTGGGTCCAATCGCAGAACTCTTCATTGATTGATTACCCTTCGACCCTTCACAATTTCCTTTTACTATAAATATCCTAGTACTTCTACCAAAACTCATCATCTCTATATATATATAAAAATGTTCTGTTCGTACGCGTCAAAAACTCGAAAAGCAAGGAACCGATTGAGCTCAAAGTGGTACACAATATACAATCCACAGTGTTGTTGTTACGGCATAAAAAATTGGAAAATTGGAAGAAAAATGATTTTATATATGACCAGAGTGCGTTTCTGAAATTGAGCTTCTAATGAAAATCGACTATTCAGTAATGAATATGTGTTCTATGTGATGGAAACATCTTTTTCCCACGTCTTTGACAAAATCATGAATTGAGATTGTGTTTCGAAGTGATTTAAAATTTATCGATTTCCCTCATCAATTTATATATATATATATATATATATATATATATATATATATATATATATATATATATATATATATATATATATATATATATATAAATGTTCTGTTCGTTTGTGTACCCGTCAAAAACTTGAAAAGTACGGAACCGATTGAGCTCAAAGTTGTACACAATATACAATCCACTTCAAGGAATGTTGTTGCGGCAAAAAAAAATTGGAAAATTGGAAGAAAAAAGACTTTATATATGACCAGAGTGCGTTTTTGAAATAGAGCTTCTAATGAAAATCGACTATTCAGTAATGAATATGTGTTCTATGTGATAGAAACATATTTTTTCCACGTGTTTGACAAAATTATGAACTGAAATTGTGTTTCGAAGTGATTTAAAATTTATCGATTTCCCTCATCTATCTCTTCTCTATATATATAAAAATGTTCTGTTCGTTTGTGTACGCGTCAAAAACTCGAAAAGTATTCATGGAATTCAACTCAACCATGCAACCACAATGTGTCACGGCAAAGCGTGGCAGGGTACAGCTAGTTATAATATAAAATTATTCTCAGACACTTCTCGTTCATGATTTTTCAATGACTTGCAAATAACATGTTTCTACGTGAACACATGTTTGATACAGTTGTCAGCACTCGTTCCTAGAACGATAGAGGCATGTTTACTTACTTTCTGGCGTACGCCAAACGCTTGCGTCTGCTCTGGTCCCTTATGAACGGCTTATCCCTTGGCTCTTGATTCCAATCTCATTCAAGATGGTGAATCGGCTTACAGCCTCTCCGGCGATTCGGTATGTGTCCCGTGTTTCACCGATTTACGGTGCTAACGTTAATCTTAATCGGGAATAGAATCGGGTCCGATTCCGTCGATCTGGGCAGATTAAGGGATTTTGCGATTTTTTTCTGGATACCTTTTTACACTTCTTTCTTTTTTTTCCTCCTGTGTTTTGGATCAGGATCACGACTATATGGCCAGCAAAAAAGTGATCCCAGCGGCGTTATAGCAGATGCCGTGAGTTCGGTTTTAGTCTTCATTACATTTGTAGGTTCCCCATTTTGCATTCTCTCCGTTCCCAGCTTGCTATGTTTCTTCGGCTGATCGGCTGATAAGTTTTAACTGCCGGCTAATCACATCAAAATTCTCGCGCTTCTGATTCGTTCGTTGCCATTGGTCTTTCAAAGTTATTGTGTCGATGCGTACGACTCACCCAACACTGGAAGATCGTTGAAGTTCTCCAGAGGTGCATACGCGTTTTGCGCCTGTAGAAGAAAGCATTCTCTGGTTTCACCAAAAGAAATTACTGTTTTCGTCATCAGCCATTTGATGTTCTTTAGTCTCAACTTCTCCGGAAAATTAAGTCTTGCATAGAGTCCGATCTACAGTGCGCACACTTTGGCCTATATTTACACAGCTTAAACTCTTCATCCGTGTCGTGTTGACCGGCACACTTTTTTCATCTACGTGCTCCTTTGCATCGTTCCTCACTATGGTGAAACCTGAGGCATTTGTCGCAAGCTATTAGTTTCTGTCCAAATGGCCTCACTCTGCTGTAGAGATGTGCCATCCGCTCATGAGTTGTTCATTCGAATCGCTTCATCATAGTGAGCGGATTCGGATCGGCACGCAATCAAAACTAGAGATGGGCAAATCGGTTCATCATAATGAGCGGCTCAGAGCCGTTCAGCTCATACAAGTGAGCTGCTCATTTGGAACAGCTCTTCGGCTTAGTTGAATTTTGCGGTTGTCCACACAATTGCATATGAAACGTAACTACCATGGGACAGTTTATAGTGTACATTTTCTTAATAGACGGAAAGCAAAAAAATAAACGAATTTAATTTGTAATTGTACACAAATTAAAACTAATATGAATTCTAATAATATAATGTACAACAAATATTGAATGCCGAAATCCAACATACAAGATGCTTAGAACCAGTAGTAGCTAAATAAAATGCCTTCAGAAATATTGACCGAGACAACGTTTTTTGATAAAACTACCGACGAGAAATAATTATTCACAATGAAAAAGGTAACAAAAGGACCATTATCACTCATCAGCGTTTATGCCGGGTGGCTTTCTGAATTGTTTTGATTCAGCACGCGGAAATAAATTTATGTGGTTCCACATTCATGTTTAAAAAACAATATAATATAGTAATTTTATTTACAAGCATATAATAATGTGTATTATTTTCTTTGGCGATGTAAGAAAAATTTAATGAAGTAACGAACGACTGAATATCTTCAAAACAAAAACCTTTTTCCTATCTGGCATCTCCGCTAAAGCCAAAGAACGAAGAGAGACACACGAATACAAACTGACGTCATATCATAAAGCGCGGGAGACGAAAAATTCTTTCGCGTCTCTCAATTCACACTCTCTGCAGCTTTTGCGATCCACAGCTCTTCAAATCAACAGCTCATCGGCTCAGCAGCTCATCAGCTCAACAGCTCAGTAGCTCATCAGCTCATCAGCTATCCAGCTCCGTAATGAGCTGATGAGCTGCGCTGTTTTGAACTACAGCAGAGTCTGCTGTAGCAACAGAAAAGACGTATTAGAGAGGAGACACTCAAGAAATCCACTCCGGGTGTCACCCGGTCACGCTACGCCACTGATCTCTGATGATACACCAATACCAGTTTTTAGAGCAAATGCAAATGGTCTTGTTTTCAGCAAGGCGCGTAGAAGTATATCCTAAGGTGGGCCAACTTGCTAAAACCACTCTTCAGCCATCTTGGAAGTCTACTGTATTTTGTTTGTAAACAAAACACAATACGCTAGTGCCGAAGCTCGTTCCAAGGCGCGTAGAAGTATATCCTAAGGTGTGCCAACTTGCTAAAACCACTCTTCAGCCATCTTGGAAATCTACTGTGTTTTGTTTGTAAACAAAACACAATACGCTAGTGCCGAAGCTCGCTTGTGATCAGTCTGTCTCTTTCACGCTACAAGCAAATAATTCCCCTTCTGCTTTCTTCCGTACTGTTTTCATATACCGCTCCCCTAACTAACTTAGTGACGAAACGGCCTCACCTAGTACCATAGACCCGTCTTGGCTCGTTCATGATCAGTCTGTCTCTTTCACGCTTCAAGCAAATAATTCCCCTTCTGATTTCTTCCGTACTGTTTTCATATACCGCAAAGTCATATCCTTTAAGATAAAAAATTAACATTTCCGAAATTTCTAATCTACGACCAATTAGTCTGCTATATACGTTTTCAAAAGTTTTCGAAAAACTCAAACCTAAGATTTGCAACTTCATTGATGTATGAATTTTCTGAGTACTTACCAATCTAGTTTTCGAAAAAATCACATAAATAGACATCTCGATGCTGGTACCAAAAGTTTTCCAAAACGTTGATTTGTCCACATTTTATCTACCGTGATTTTTTTTTAGTAATACAATGACAGCTTCCTTGAAAAAGTTGCGAGTAGCCCTGAATGCTAGTTTGCGATATGTTTACAATTTATCGAGATATTATAATTGATGGAATTTTCATTCTGGCAATTCTCGGAATACAGATCATGTCTAACTTTGCAGAAAATAGTTACCTCAAGGAAGCCTAATTACCTTTCCAACAAACTAATTCCAATGCGGTAATCTCGAACCATGAACTTCATAATTCCTTATCATAAATCTTCGTATTATGGACAGTCGTTCTTTGTGAGAGGCATTGGAAATTGGAACGCGTTACCTATTAACATAAAATCAATTAAGTCCACTTCTGGATTTAAGCGAGCAATTCTTGCCAGATTTGATAGCACGAATAAAAACAATAAATATTTGGGACCTTCAGGAACTAGTTCATTTTTAATTGAATGAAATAATCTAAATGAATTCACTTTGTGGCATTCAAAAAGACGTCACAATTATTATTAAATAAATAAATAATTTTTGAGTAATGCAAATATTTGTGTTTTGTTTGTATGGGAGCCCTACCTTCCTGAGAAGGGAAAGGGGTCTCGAACAATCATAAGAAAGTTCTCCGCCCTCAAAAACCCCTAAATACAATTTTTCACCCCGATCGGTTCAGTCATTCCCAAGTTCATAAAAATCAGACAGACAAACCGAAATCAATTTTTATATATGAAGATAGATTAATCTGCATCCTTTTTCTAGGTCGCATTAATGCAAGGAAACCATCAAGTCGTCGAAATGTGCTATCAGCGTACCAAAAATTTCGATAAGCTATCCTTCCTATATTTGATCACCGGTAACCTGGAAAAGCTGAAGAAAATGAATAAAATCGCCGAAATTCGGAAGGACGTCTCGGCTCAATACCAGGGAGCTCTTCTGCTGGGCGATGTCAAGGAGCGTGTTTCCATTCTGAAGAACTGCAACCAAACGTCGTTGGCATACTTGACAGCCAAAACACACGGTCTGGAGGAGGATGCTAACCAGTTGGCTGAAACTATTACCGCTACAGGAAAGGATCTTCCGGAGGTCAATGAAAAAGCCAAATTCTTACGTCCACCGGTACCTATTCAACAGGCGGAGAGTAATTGGCCTCTTTTGACGGTGTCGAAGGGTTTCTTCGAAGGTACAATGATGTCGAGGGGAGCCGCAACAGTTCACCAAGCACTGGCAGCAACAGAGACCGTTGTGGAAGCAGCAGAGGAAGATGGCTGGGGAGTCGATGACGATCTACGGGATGATGAAAAATTCGACGATGCTAAAGACGATGATGATATTAAAGTGGAAGGAGGTGAGGGAGCCGGTTGGGATGTGGGTGATGATGATTTGGAACTACCAGAGGAACTAATCTCGAAAATTAGTGCCAGCACTGCTGGTGATAAGAGCTTTTATGCCGTTCCACCGAAAGGATTGCCTGCTTCACACTTTTGGACAATTAACTCCCAGCTCGCGGCGGATCACATCCGCGCTGGGTCATTCGAAACTGCATTCCGACTGTTACACGATCAAATCGGTGTCGTTAATTTTGCTCCATATAAAGACCTGTTTCTGGAATCTCACCTCGGAGCGAAAACGTCTTACACTTGTCTCCCAAACATTGGACCGCTTGCAGCATATCCGAATCGCAATTGGAAAGAGCTCAACATTAAGAATGGCCATCCTACGCTCGCGCTAAAGCTCAACGATCTGGTTCAAATGTTACAGGCCTGCTATCAGCTGACCACGACCGGAAAATTCACGGAGGCAATCGAAAAACTCCAGCATATTATGCTTTGCATACCTCTGTTGGTGGTTGAATCACGACAGGAAATCGCCGAAGCTCAACAGCTCCTTACAATATGCCGCGAGTACGTAGTTGGTCTGCAGATGGAAACGGTTCGCAAGGGATTACCGAAAAACACACTGGACGAGCAGAAGCGCATTTGTGAACTCGCTGCCTACTTCACCCACGTGAACCTGCAGCCGGTGCATCAAATTCTTACACTGCGAACCGCTTTGAATCTTTTCTTCAAGTTGAAGAACTACAAAACTGCGGCGTCCTTTGCCCGGCGGCTGCTCGAGCTTGGGCCGCGTCCAGAAGTAGCCCAGCAGGCGCGTAAGATTCTGCAGGCTTGCGAAATGAACGAAACCGATGAGCATACGCTGCAATACGACGAACATAACCCCTTCACGCTCTGTGCAGTCACGTATAAACCCATTTATCGGGGCAAGCCGGAGGAGAAATGTTCACTCTGTTCCGCCTCCTATCTACCGCAGTACAAGGGCGTCACCTGTGTCGTCTGCAAAGTATCCGAAATAGGCAAGGATATAATTGGGCTGAGGATCAGTGCGTCACAGTTTAAATAATCGTGTGGAAAGTATTCTTTCGTGAGTTAATTATAAGACGCATTTTGAATGGTGAAAAATTTATACTTTTATTAAATATAAACTATAAACTATCCCTTTATTGTAGTTCATATAAAATTGCGTATTATGCAGTATAAACATATGGATAAAACTGACAATGAAGTGATTCCGAAATCAATAAACGCATACTGACAGTTATTAATTGTTTGCTGTAATTTTGTAACCATTTGTACCGTTTTGCGGCATGCCATCTTTGTCCCGTGTCCCGTCAAGCGTATTCAGGCTACTTCAAGTCTCCAGAAGCCATTACATCTGCAAAAAGAGAAATATAAAATGAAGCGTTGAATAACCAAAGTACTGTTCCACCGCAAATGATGATTTTTTTCATAAATTTTATTTTTGTATTTTTTTATTTTTTTACATTTGGAAGGACTTAAGCAAAGATTACTTGAAAAAAAAACTCAGAAACGATTGGTCCGATTGATTTGGTGTCTTCCGCGATGTTTTAGGTTATACCGTGAAGCTCCCTTATACCAGCCAGTGCATAATTCCATATGACATAAAATACTGTTTTTCTCACTAACTATCTTATTTGTTCTGATAAATTATATTTGTGTATACTCGCAAAACTGTAACATTCGAAGCACATTACGTGAGAAAATCAGCTCGTTCCAATCCATTTAAAAACGGAATACCGGCTCGTAAATGGATCATTGAGTTCATTGAACGGCATCCAGGAATATAAAAACGGGTGACAAGCGTATTGTGAAAGCATCGTGCAGTTGCTTGGAAACGCAACAAATCAGTAGCTGGTTTCACTAAACCCATGAATATTTTGAGGAAGAAGCGCTCTCCAATGTGTTGAAATTTCCGGAACAGATGTTCAATTTGAACGAAACAGCAGTGCGTACAATACCTACAAAAGAACTGGTTTTAGCTGGTTGCGGTCAAAAAAACGTCCAGGCAAAAGTAGTTAACCGTTCAGTTTTCAGTTTTTGGTTTTTAAGGGACTTTAACCCGATGGTCATTCGTCCCTAAAGTAGTTAACACCGATTGAGAATCTTGCACTGTACTGTTTTGACGTACAGTTAGCGGCAACGTTGGTGCTATACTCGTACAAATCGAGAATGCCAGAAGAGATCTGGGAGAGGTTGGCCGAAAGCTGGGCCGCAGCAAGAACGGAATCGGGTTGGATGTCCCGAATTGTTCCTGTTTCTCAAGTATGTTTTTACCCTTGGCTTGTCCAGCAGAAAATATCGCTCCCTTTTATATTTTTTTCAAAATGGACATAAGTCCCATGTCTCTTATGAAACGATGCTGCTATGCACGGAAAAAAACATAATCATGGTTTGTCTTCCACAAAATTCCACTCAAATCATTTAGCTGCTGGACGTCAGCTACCACTCAAAAGCTGTGGATAGAGAGACGAACCTACAATCGACATTGATCAACAGATTCCGATGATGTTGATTGTATCCGTTAGATCCTGATGCTGTTTTCAGAGACGAACCAGCCTACGGCTGAATGTCTCTTAAATTTAGACCAAAAAAAACTGATGCTGTTAATTAACGGAATTAGGAAAATTATGTTTTTGCCGGTTGTAATTAGGACCAAAAGGTGCAAAATGTTATCCATCATTATAGATGGTATCAATACAGAGACGCTCTCATCCGTATGTTTACCAGTAGTGAAACGAATACCAAGCAAGTAGCACACTTGATAACACTACGCGTAAGCACTGATTATTTGAGTACACAAACGTTAAATATTGTCTTAGCTGAGCGGTATATGGGTACTTCACGGTGGAGAAAGTATGCATTGTTAACACTCCTATACTCGCGCATTGGTCTGTCAGACCAAGAAATCAATAATTCGTTCATTTCTCAGAAAATATCTTTTTTGACTTTCAACTCATTTGGCTGGTTCGTCACTTTAACTTCCATTTTTGGAAGAATGTCGGGAGTGAGAATTGAACTCGTGACCTTTAGCGTAAGAGGCATGGATGTTACCACTACGCCAGATCGCCTCCACAGAAAATATCAACACAACGACTTTGCGATTCTCTCTAGCTTCGTTATTCGTCGTTAGTCATCGTTTAACGTATCGCATGTGTTGGTACAAAGGGGACGTGTGCCACTTTTTTAACACTTTCGGTCTGACACACCGACGCGAGGATAGGAGTAACTTTTTTGGACAAGTGCCTTTTTTCATATTCTAGAATATTGTTGAATGAAATGTATAAATTAATGTTAGTGGTGTAGAATATTTATTGAATATTATGCATAAGATCATTACCGGACTATTTTTATTTGATTTCAGTCCCTTTTGTAACAGGATTGAACGGATCCATACATTAACTATGCGTCGATATATTCGTCGTTAAATTCATACGTTTAAAAGCAAAATATAAATGTTTGACTTTCGTATAGTTATTCGCTAAATATAATGGTCATACATATACACATATGTGAAAGAATTTCACTTGTGGGAGAATTGTAAACAGTAGACTATAAACTGATCGGTAGCTTATGGTAGTTTTGAACAGTTACAGTTTCGAGGATATTTTTCTTAAAGTGGACAATATCGACAAGGAAACAAGAAAAAGAAAAGGAAGTTCCTAGAAATCCTTTTATATAATCTTTTTATGCCCCATATAAAAAGGCATTAATTCTTAATTTACAAGGAAAACAGAGACAAAGAATATTAGAAATATGCAAACTTTATATTCCAGAACCTTTATCATCTGGTAATTATTTAGAAGGTCGTTATACATTCTTCTCTTCCATAAAAGACCCGAAAAACACGCAACAACTGCATAAAATGTAAAAAAATATGTTTGTTTCGAGCTATGTTCTGATTCTTACTCGAAGAAACCACAATCGATTAATACGTTTTTCATGTTATTCCATAGCTCTTTATACTTCCATGAATTCTATTCAGTTGCTTACTTTTAATTAATAACAGTGAAAAATTCGAATTTCGTCATTTGTGTTGGAGTATCAAAAATTACTCTATTTTGAGGAGGCTGAATTAGATGACTATTGAAACATAATAAAGACGAAGGAAACATATTTTTTGGAGTTGTTTCATTCAATCATACCCTCTTCTTCAAATAAATGCCAATAAAGCCTGAAAAATACACAATGGCAACATTACAGAGAAGTTCAATTTTCGGTCTGTGACACCGTGCGCGAGTATACGTGTTATGATTTTGCACGCGAGTACAGGAGGGTTAAAATCAAGTATTATTTTCATTTGATTTCGAAAACAGCACTTGAAACTTTAAAACAAAATGATTTTGATTTTTTTTATATGTTGCAGCGGACAACTAATTAAGTTTATTTCACAGTGCACCAAAATGGAAAAATTATGTACAAAAAAGTTATAATTTTTTTTAAAGTTGGTCGTTTGATTTTTTTTAATGTTTCTTATAACTGCTTCTAAATCCAATTTTATGAAGTACGAAGATCCGAAGATCGCCGGGAAGATTGGTTTAGAGCGGTTACTCAGGTTACCCAGAGATAATTCTTCAACGCTGCAGTTGGAGTTCGATAAACAATACGCGCGATGAACGACGATGTATATTTACGATCTTCCGGTTTTACAGGAGTTCTTTGAGTTATTTTTACAGGTTTCCCAAAAATAACTCTCTGCCGTTGCGATTGGAGCTCGATGAAGAATACAAGATTTAAATAACGGAATATATCGCCGGAAAAATCGGTTTTAGAGCAGATTTCTCGCAGACAACACTTCGTTGTTGCAATTTCAGTTCTATGGACGTGAGATGAATAACTTCATATATATATATATATATATATATATATATATATATATATATATATATATATATATATATATATATATATATATATATATATATATATATATATATATCTCACCTGGAGGCGATCTGGCGTAGTGGTAACATCCATGCCTCTCACGCTAAAGGTCACGAGTTCAATTCTCACTCCCGACATTCTTCCAAAAATGGAAGTAAAAAGTGACGAACCAGCCAAATGAGTTGAAAGTTACTTTAATACAGATAAAAATAAAAATCTCCGATCTAATTGGTTTTACAGGAGTTCTCTCGGTTACCTTTTCAGGTTTTCCATAGTTAACTCTTCGCCGTTGCGATTGGATTTAAAAAAAAAGTAAGTTCAATAAATAAATGAAAAATTGCCGGTCTAATCAATCGTGTTGTCACATGATTTTCGAAATTTCATTTCATTGTGTGGTCGATAGTTTGCGTTTACGTAATCACTTCACTCACCTCAGTGAATCCTGATTCTTACTTCTCCCCATTAACAACTATCCCTCCCACGAATAGCATACTAACATTCCTTCACTCCCCCTGGTGATTGTGAGGACGTTGCCGGCGTGGTTATTGATTATTTAAAACTCGAATCACCGAAACTTGCACAATAAGAATGGTTTGCTACTCCCAAGCATCATTCAGTATTCATTGTGCAATTTCGCCGGCTCAGGTCATACACGGAGAGCATCTACAGAGTGTACAGTCTACCCAAGCACAAGCTCAAAATATTCAGATCGAAAATAATAACTTGATGAGTAGAGGAGTAACATTCCTCATTTGTCTAACACAAACATACCTGATGTTTTCTACAAGTATGCACATTGCTATATTTTTGGTGGTCAGACAGAATCGTACCTAATAGTTGTTTCAAGTATATAAAACAGTGCTGATGCAGCAAAGATACAAGCAAGTGATAAACAAGTAACAAGCAAGTGTATAAACGATTATGAAGTTATGGTTATGAAATCCGTTTTAGGGAAACACATTTCGTTGAGAACAAAAGTTCCCCCAACTTGTATGTATTTGCACTGCCGATTTCCTCAGGCTGCTTGGGTTTGAAGTCAGTGGTGGGGGAAATCGTAAATCGGACCAAATCAAAATGTGGCATTTAGTGCGTTTATTTTTACAGGCTCAGTTACACAGGTTTAAAGGAGCCGAACTCTTAACTGTATTTTTACTAGAATATATTAACATGTCTCCTTAATTCTATGTTGTGGCTGCAGGGTATCGTGCTGATTACGCTGGAGGAAAGATCCTCTCTGGAGCCACCAAATGTGGCTGCAGGGTATCGTGCTGATTACGCTGGAGGAAAGATCCTCTCTGGAGCCACCAAATGTGGCTGCAGTTCGAGATCGTGCTGATGACACGAAGGGAAAGCCCTTTACTGGACGCTATGTGGTAGGCCAGATCACGTAGAGCGCATAACGAGTATGCGCCTACTGGTGCGATCCGGTAGTACCGCGTCACTTGGGAGTTTGGCCGGGCGGAGCCAAGGGAAGGAAAAGGGAGAGGAAGGGTGGTTGGAATTTCGGATCTTTGGAGGAGGGGTGTTCAATACTTACCAGCGCTTGTTGCGCTGGGATCTGCCGGCGATGATGTCCAGGGTGCTCCCGATGGTGTCCAGGATGCTCGGGCGATGTCCAGGGTTGTGATACGTTTATGACAAAAAAGAGGGGTTCGGTACTTCGCCACGACGCTCCTACGTCCGTGGTATGGTTGAGAGTGTCCAGTTGAGAGTGCGTTTATTCTGTTCAAGTTTTCTCTTATATACAGACATTGCCTTCTTATCTACCCCAGAAGGGCGTAGCATAAGAGAGAGAAAATTACAATTATTTATTCTAAGCCAGACGGGCGAACGAGGGATGATTATTAACACGCTCGCAGGCGTGTTATCTTTTCCTCTCCGTTTTATTACTTATTGTCCTAGCTCGGAGATAGGCTCCGTTTATAGCACCCATAGTGCTCTCTTTTTGGGATTTCTCCCGTCCTTCGGTATTTACGATCGGAGATAGGCTCTGATCGTAAACACATTACGTCGTTTTGCTTATTTTTGTTTTGTTCTCCTTCCCGGCGGGTTATCGCTGGCCGGAGGAGTTTTATGATATTTAGGTTTTCAGCTAGCAATAATCGCACTTCGGAAAAACCTCATTAGTTACGATAAAGCCACTGCGCAAGCTATTCTGTGTATTTAGGATAGAGCGCGATCTAAGCATCCGCTCTATCGTTCTCGCCATGAATCACGCTCTAAAGGCATGATCCGTGCGGCGACATACCGGCCCTCGTAAATCGCGTAAGGCAGATTTACCAATTGAGCTACGCCGCATCTGTTTCTAATAATTTTTTCTTCTATGCTTCTGATGCTGTATCTTTTATTACTGTATAATTCGCAATTGTTTCATCTTATATTCTCTTTTCAATATTATGTTTTTCTTACATTCAATTTCCTAACCTGAAGTTATACAATGCAATTCGTTTGCTATGAGCGGATGACTTCCGTTTATTCTTCATACATGGTGTGTTATAAATTCATTCTTTGCTTCGTTACAATTTATTAGCCACTTTGCCTTCAGATTCATTTACAATGCAAATCCTATTCATTTTAGCTTTGTGTTACACTTCATTTTACTCTCGCAGGAGTATTCAATTTTCAAATTCAATACTTCTTCTATCCATAGAAGAGTCTTCAACTTTATGTACTTTAATAGCCATACAACGGCGCCTAATTGCTTCTTTCACTGAACAAATTATATTTTTTTTTTTACTATTACATTAGACGACATATCTTCTCGTCAGTTTATGCAACCCTTTGTTGCTTATATTTCTTATTCATTGTCAGATTCCTCATTTTGACTACAATTATTTCATATTCAATTATTTTCTTCTATTTTACATTTTGTGTACTTATGGTCTAACAGAGTTTTAAATCACTTTTTCTCTTCAATTCTTCGGCATGCCGCCTTGCTTCATTGAACGTCCCTCCAATGCTTGGTTTTAAAGCGCTGTGTCTTCTAATTGTTGCCGGTTCAATAGGTTGTCCATTCGGATATGGACATCGGGTCCTGCTGTGGCTCTGGATCTGGTGCAGCATCTTCGTCTGCAGCAACGTAGATAAATGATCCCGATTATAATCATTAGTATGCTTACGAAAAGGGCGGCGTTCCTCCAAAGATACTTCGATTTCGGATGGAAGGGATCCAAACTGTTGTACACGGTTATCATAGCGTTGTTATCGTAGGGATTATCGGGCTTCGGCTCCACCACATCTTTTACGGTGTCATTGAATTCGTCCAATAGGTGATCGGCCACCTGGTATTTAGATTTGAAGTATGTTGCAATCTTCTTGTTCATGCCATTTAAACTTGCATGTATCGTTTTGTTGTTGGATTGTATACGGCAATCTGGCTGGAGAGTTACTACTGCTGCCTCATAAGGTGGTGACATTACCACGTTGTCGCAATGTATAACTATTGCCTTTGTATCGGATGCATAGTATAAAACGGTATTAGGAGTGGACAGTGTCTCCATCATAGCGTAAGGCGTGGTTAACAGTTTTGTTGCACATTTGCGGGTACTTGCGATATGCAGTATGACAGCCGCTACGCAATCCACTTCCTTACTCAGTTCTGGTTGAACCGTAATTAAATGCGTATCATTCAGTTTTGTTGGTTCGATCGATGGGTAGAAGAAGTCTTGGTTGTGGCCTACCGCGATGCGATCATGTTCTGTTACAATAATTGAGCCATTCTCAGCCCGTGGGATCGGTATTATCTTAAATACCTCGAACTCAACTTTGTTGATGACAACACTCGTCATGGTAATTATGAGGGAGCCGTTGACTACACGCGTGTTGTATTTTACGGCTGATGGGTGATCCAGGACAATGTAACCAGTTGGCAACGCTTGTGAAATGTTTTTTCTGGTTTGGGCTAGTTCGTCGACGGACAAAGGAAACGTTCGAACTTTCCTATATCTATTCAATGTTCCATCGATAACTTCTCGTGCCAATATCGTGGTTTCTAACATCGTTGTTCGTAACCTTTGAACCTTATCCGCAGAATATAATTGTTTTAATTGAGTCATGTCTTTGTACAATTTATAGTATCTCTCGTTAAGCTGTTCTCCCATTTTGGACGCCTTGGTATTCATTTTTACCATTGACTCCGATATTTGGTGAATTTTTTCGTCTTCATGAACCCTCATTGCCTGTAGCTCGTTTTCCATATCGTCGCTACCAAATATTAAGTCCGCCAAAAAACCGAAGAACCCTTTGCTTCGTTTAGTTCTCGTTGTCTGCTTGATCTCATCAATCGCATCATCGCATAAACGTTCAACAGATGTTGCAATTTGCTCTAGGAGAGAGTCTTCGATGACAAACTCCATGTCTTTCATCGCTACTGTCACATTATTCCGTATCGAGTTAATTACTTCAATGTCTTCATCGGGCACTACGTTGGTTTGTATATTCGTTTGCCATATGCCTCTATGTAATAAGCACGTTCCTTCGTGGTCGAACATTAGACCGTCTTTGTCAACGGGTTTTATGGATATAGCGTTGATCAACGTGAACGACATTACGAACAACATCATTATTTTCAATATACGTGAGATGTTGAACCAAGATTTAGAAATGCCTTTTGTTGTAGTCTTATTTCTACGTCTTTTTTTTCGCGTTGATTTTTTTGATTTATCTTCGGTCGAGGTTATCAGCATTACGTTGTTAGAACTCGCGGTGGTATACTTGTTGACCGGTTCTAAGGGCAAGGGGTTGTCGTTGACTCTTATTGGTTGTCTGATGCTAAATTCATCGATCGAGAAGTGCGCAGCCATCATATCTCGTAGTTCTTTATCGTGTTGCAATAGTTCATGATCGTTTTGATAAATTGATCTGACATTACCGAAAATAAACCATCCAAGCTTACTTCGGACTGCTATTGGGTCATTGTCACTTCCCCTTCTTGTTTCCATGGCGGTAAGCAAATGGCTTTGATTCAGCCCTATGAGAATTGTTGGCCTTGCAAGCTCGTAGCTTTCGATCGGAAGGTTTTCCAAATGCGGATATTTTGTAGCCATTGCTTTGTAGTTCATTGTCTGAGTCGGAAGTTGTAAGTTTTTAATGGTTCTTACACCGTCAAGTCGGTACGACCTTCTGGACGACCCCTGAATGCGAACTTGTACTTTTCTACTGTTCAGCTCGTTTCGAGACACGTCCTGTGTCCATTTTAATTGTAGTGGTTCTTCTCTGCCGTATAGGTCCAAGGAGTTTGCCATTTCCTCATCTAGCAATGTCAGGGAAGACCCTGTGTCTAGGAAGGCATATGTATCGACTGAATGCCTTCCGTGTTGAAGTGTTACTGGAATCACCTGGTAGTATATCTCGTTTGCTGAGGACTTGTGAATATTGCAGTTGGCTTCAAGCGGAACTGTAGCGGACGTATTACGAGGTGTTGGTTCCATGTCTGGATTCGAGTGTAACATTCTGTGGTGGTGCTTGTTACATCCACTCAAGCCGCACCTCCTAGATCGTCTGCAATCTTTAACCATATGTCCGGTGCCTAGACATCCGAAACATATTTTACATTGTACTGCCAATCGACATCTTTTTTGGATGTTGGAGTTCTTAAATTCCGTGCAATCGAAGATTTTATGGTTATTCGAGCAAACCGGACATTTCATGCGTGGCATCTCTTGATGGACATGTATCTGGCTTCTAACTGTAGAAGGTAGAGGAGAAGCCATATTCCTCATTATTTTGGCGTGAGGTTTCAGCCAGTTACTCATTTCTTCTAAAGATGGGGCATCACCAGTCGTCGTTCTATGGCGTGTCCATTCTATTTGCAGGTTATAAGGTAGTCTCTTAACTAGGTCTTCTATTAACCTCGCATCTAGTAGGTAACCTCTTTGATTTATGATCGTCATGTTTGCCACCATATTTTCTAAAGCATCTGACATTTCGATTATTATTGATCTACTTTCTCTTTTAAGCTTCTGTAGATCGTGCAGTAGTTCCTCATATATGAATTTAGGGTTTCCGAAATTTTCCTCTAGTCTCTCTATTATACTCGGAACATTTTCCGAGTTTATAAATAGTTGCTGCACGCTTCTAGCTGCGCGTCCTTCAAGGGCAGCTTCAAGTCTGGAGAGATTTTCATGATTGGAAAACGCACATTCTCTCGTGCTGACTTCGTAGATCCTTTTGAATTTAGCCCAATCTTTGGGCGACCCGCTGAATTTTGGCAAGGGAGTCAAAGCTTGCCTCTTCATTAGAATCGTAAAATCTCCATGCTGTGGAGCTGGCATCATTGCACTCTGCTCCCAGCCAATTGATGGACCGGATCTCATTGGTAGTGGTGTTTGAATCGTTGCTCGGTCACGTTGTTGCCCGGAGATATTGATTAGGGGTTCAGTTGACTGCGCTTGCGCCGGAGAGCATGGTAATTCTGTTTGTCGCTGTGTTGCTATTGTCGTTGCGCCCACGACTAAAGCGTTGAGTGATGCCTGCATTGTTACTATTTCCTTTTTTAATGTGGTTATGTTGTTGCGTTCGCTAACATGCATCTCAGCTAGTTGTGTAACTAGATTCGTCAGCTCCTCTATCTGTTTTTGTTCCCTCGAATTAGTTGAGGGATGAGACGCTGCAGGTGCCTGTGCCTTTCCCTCACTTTCGTTTGTTTTGGTAGGGGAACAAAGCGAGCATACTAAATAGGTTTCCTCTTCAGTGGGTGTATGTCCTACACAGGAATGATGATAATTCCTTTTGCACTGTCTGCATTGGACCAGATTGTCTAGTTCAATTTTCTTGCCACATGCATCACAGCACGGGCGTGATGATCTCGTAAAGCTTGATATCATTATTCCTGAGTGAGGAGCCTGGTTGCCGTCACTCGATGTTTAAACTGTGTTATAATGCGCAAGTGGCGAGGCGCCTGGTTGCCTTCGCCTTGTCTTAAACCAAGCGTGGCGCCTAGTTGCCTACGCTGATTTCAAACGTTGCACAATATTCGTCTTCCGGCCCTCGTGACCGGATTACAGTTGATGTTGACGAGGCGCCTGGTTGCCTTCGTCCAACTATGCCTGACTGGCGATCGGTCTGTTTATAAAGCTGGACTTGTTTCAACAAGATGCCGATTTCTACGGCCTAATTTGTCCGTCTTTCAGGACCTAATTTCTGTTTCTTGAAATGCGCAATTTGCCTCTTGGCTAAATGGTGATGTCCACAGACAACCTCACCTTGTTCGTCTTTACAAGACCGAACCTCTCCGTTCAACGACGGGCGCAAATCAATTTAACAGGATTCTCAACTCAACCGAGCGTGTTGTGAGTTCGTACAGTGTCTTTAGGAAAAGACTCCTCTCTGGAGCCACCAAATGTGGCTGCAGGGTATCGTGCTGATTACGCTGGAGGAAAGATCCTCTCTGGAGCCACCAAATGTGGCTGCAGGGTATCGTGCTGATTACGCTGGAGGAAAGATCCTCTCTGGAGCCACCAAATGTGGCTGCAGTTCGAGATCGTGCTGATGACACGAAGGGAAAGCCCTTTACTGGACGCTATGTGGTAGGCCAGATCACGTAGAGCGCATAACGAGTATGCGCCTACTGGTGCGATCCGGTAGTACCGCGTCACTTGGGAGTTTGGCCGGGCGGAGCCAAGGGAAGGAAAAGGGAGAGGAAGGGTGGTTGGAATTTCGGATCTTTGGAGGAGGGGTGTTCAATACTTACCAGCGCTTGTTGCGCTGGGATCTGCCGGCGATGATGTCCAGGGTGCTCCCGATGGTGTCCAGGATGCTCGGGCGATGTCCAGGGTTGTGATACGTTTATGACAAAAAAGAGGGGTTCGGTACTTCGCCACGACGCTCCTACGTCCGTGGTATGGTTGAGAGTGTCCAGTTGAGAGTGCGTTTATTCTGTTCAAGTTTTCTCTTATATACAGACATTGCCTTCTTATCTACCCCAGAAGGGCGTAGCATAAGAGAGAGAAAATTACAATTATTTATTCTAAGCCAGACGGGCGAACGAGGGATGATTATTAACACGCTCGCAGGCGTGTTATCTTTTCCTCTCCGTTTTATTACTTATTGTCCTAGCTCGGAGATAGGCTCCGTTTATAGCACCCATAGTGCTCTCTTTTTGGGATTTCTCCCGTCCTTCGGTATTTACGATCGGAGATAGGCTCTGATCGTAAACACATTACGTCGTTTTGCTTATTTTTGTTTTGTTCTCCTTCCCGGCGGGTTATCGCTGGCCGGAGGAGTTTTATGATATTTAGGTTTTCAGCTAGCAATAATCGCACTTCGGAAAAACCTCATTAGTTACGATAAAGCCACTGCGCAAGCTATTCTGTGTATTTAGGATAGAGCGCGATCTAAGCATCCGCTCTATCGTTCTCGCCATGAATCACGCTCTAAAGGCATGATCCGTGCGGCGACATATGTTTAATAAAATAGGAAACCGATTACTCGCGGTCGACTCGAGTTTAGAAGGGTGACACATTTTCATTAGGAAAAGGATGGGATGTAAGAAGATTGTAACAATGTTCACACTCACACTCACATTCACATTCTCATTCACACTCACACTTCACGCTTGTTTATCTCATGAAAAATAACATTTAATTAATTGTGATAAATGCGTAGAAAGGGTTTGCATCATGATTTCCGGTAACTTACTTATTTATTTTATATTTATTTATTTATTTACTTATTTATATATCAAATTTGAACAAAATTTATTTCATGTCCGATAGAGCTACTTTTCGAGTCTTTGACATTTTAAGAATAACTATGATATAGATGTTGAATGGCGTGTTTTTTGCAACATTACATGGCAAAGAACCCTGCGATGCCTTAGGAGAAACAATAAAAAGCATAGCTACAAGGGCTAGTATAGCTAAAGAACGTGAACACCCCATCAAAAATGCGAAGAAACTGTTGGGCTCAAAAGCGAAAGAAGGAGCAACTAATCCAAATTTTCTTTTCCTATGCCACTCCAACAGAGTATGAAAATACTAAACAACAGCTTAATGAACAATAGTCGGAAGCTTTTACTATTCAAGGAACACAAAAATATCATTCATTTATTCCAGTTTCTGATAGAAGTTAGGCAATTTTCGAACTGCAATGATAGTAAAAAAAATTCAACAATGAGAAATCAGTAATAAAATGCGACTCTCTATCATTGTATAAAAACTTCAAATAAAATATTTCTAGAAAAATAATTTACACTTTTTTTATTGCAAATCATGCGTACTTTCATAAAATCGGGTCAACAAACATTTACAAGAATCATTTCAACAGTTTTCAAAAATCCAACTTCTGTTTGAAAAATTATAACTTTTTTGTGCATTATTTTTTTTATCTTGGTACACTGTGCAATAAACTTCATTAGTTGTCCGCTACAACAAATAAAAAAACAAAAAATCAAAAACACCTTTTTGAGAAAATTGAGTGTTATTGTTGAGTTAAAACAAAAATAAAATAGTTTTCAAACAACGCATACTTTTTCTATATAGCCCCAATAATAACCTAAAACATTGCGAAAGACACCAAATCAATCGGACCAACCGTTTCTCAATTATATTTTTTAAAATTTCCAAGCAATGTTTGTTTAGACTCTTCTCAAAAGTAAGATTAGAGTCAAAATGGAAAATCGAAGATACAAATTGTCCATTTTGTTCATATATAATGCGTCTGCATAATTTGAGCCAAATATCACCCTGCGATGTCGAAATCGACCTTCGGATTCAAATGGAATCACTCTAAACAAACAATAGAACAAAGCTGCTCTGAGACTGTCATCTATTCATGTCATTGTGCCGCTGGCTATACAAGTAGAAGCATTCCTTCAACGCTGGTGTGTTCATTCGTTATTTGTTCTCTGTTCGGTTTCATTTTATTGTTTTATTCGTTTCGGATCACTAAATTCACAATGCTCCGACTGTACGACGGACAAAAAATTCCGGTCATTGGCATGGGAACACTAAATATCATCGGCAAGGCCAAGATCCCCCATTTTAAGGAGGCTATCGACATCGGTTATCGCATGTTCGACACGGCTCATATCTACCACAATGAGACGAACCTGGGCACAGCCATTCGGGAGTCGATTGCCGAAGGCAAGGTATCGCGGGAAGATTTGTACATTGTTTCAAAACTTGGACCCCAATTTCACCAGCCGGATCTGGTGGAGAAAGGATGCCGTATCTCGCTGGAACGGTTGGGTTTGGATTATATCGATTTGTATCTGCTGAATTCACCCGTGGCTTTCGTACACCAGAGCGATCAGTACACCTTCCCTCCGACCCCACAGCAAAACCGGCCAGAGTTTGATGATGAGCTAACGCCGACGAGAACGTGGCGGGCCTTGGAGATGTGCAAACGGAAAGGACTAGCTCGGGCCCTCGGTGTTAGTAATTTCAACGAGGAGCAATTGTGTGAAATTCTGGATGACTGTGAAGTGAAACCAGCGGTAAACCAAGTCGAGTGCTCCGTCGGCTTCAGACAGGATAAATTGCGAAAATTCTGTACGGATAATGGAATTCTAGTAATGGCCCACAGTCCACTGGGGAATCCACGCAGTTGTCCACCAGAATGCACCCCATTTTTGCGATCACCCGTGTTGACCTCGGTAGCGAGCATATGCAGGAGAACTACCGCTCAAGTTGCTATTCGATATCTGGTAAGTCAGATCAAATGTTCTCATCATTCTCAGTAACATATCAGAGGAAATTTTAAATTTTAGATGGAGAAAGGAACTATTCCAATACCCAAATCTACAAACAGATTCAGAATGGCGGAAAATTTGAACGTATTCGATTTCGATATCGCCGAAATCGACATGAATTCGTTGGATGAAAATATAGAGCAACGTCGAACTGCATCACTTAACTGGATGAGGGGTTCTGTTAATTGTCCGTTCGAATTGAATTGTTGAGCATTGATCAAATAGTACTGATAGAAAATTAAAATCAATTCATTTTTTTTTCGTTTGTTTCGTACCATATGTATTACCGCATCGAAATTATATTTGTCGCAAAAATACAACAAACTAGTTGTTTCAAAAAATGATTAAAAAAAACTTGAGCGGTTAAAAACTGCATCAATATTGAGAAAAACAATCTTAAACATCTCTTACCGAATATGACTTGAAGCTATTTTCTAGAGACGAAAAGATGATAACCAATTACTCGCGAATGGTTTTCGACTATTAAAATATTAATTTCGTTTGAGGAATGGGAAGAACAATGGCGATTGCGACCAGGGCTTGTCCCTTTCGAAACTAAGGAATGAAAAGTATTTTTTAACTCGTACCTTTCACTTCAGCCAGAGTTATTTTCAATGGATTTACTTTAGTCTAAGAAGGGGAATCGGCATGTTCTTATCGCTCATTTCCTTTCAGTTTGGGTAGCAGAAATTTTTCTCGTCGATTTAAACCGTTTGAATGGGCTATATGGTCGGTGTTAAGTCAGACCGGACCATGTGACATTTTTATGATTTCGAGAAAACCGAACTTGAAGTTGAAGTTCTGCAATTTCCAAAGCATTTAATTTTTTCGTTCAATATTGTTCTCAGAAATGTTAGCTACTTTCTGGCAATACTTTGACGTATGATAATTGTAGAAAACATCAAGTATTATACCAAAAAGGCACTTATTTGGCTGCCTATACCTACATGGTCTTCTCTAACCGAACTAAATGAAGCATTTTTTAAGATTTAGTTCACTATGACTGAACAATTTCGAAATATTTCTCAATCAATTAACAGTTGTGAGTCAAAATGTGCCATTCTGTTATACAAATTAGAAAGAGAAGGCGTGTGAGGTTGCATAAACTTTTGGTTGCGTTCAGCATAATAGCTCTGCCATCTAGTACAGACATGAATATGATTTCATTTTCAATGATTTTAGACATTATTCGTCAATAAAATCTTCAAATTCGAATTCATTGTCATCGCTACAGTCTAAATCGCACTATGAAATAGCATCTTTTTGCGATCATTCACACTTTTCACTAATTCGGAGTGGGCATGTTTTTTTTTAATATACACATAATGTGCGCATTTTACACTAACAGGTTCAAGCATATTTCAACAAGGTGCCTGTTAGTTTCAAGAAAAAGTTTTGTTGGCTCTAATTCGGCGCTTGAAAATTGTTTAAAATCAAAAAACAAATTGATTGATACATGGTCTACTCTGTCTGCATACTATGAGGGGTTTTCGTTGATCAATCATAACAATTTCGATCAATTATTCCTGCTGTATACATGGTCCACTCTGTCTGCATACTATGAGGGGTTTTCGTTGATCAATCATAACAATTTCGATCAATTATTCCTGCTGTATGCGTGATTTTCCAAATCTGATCAATGTGGTATGTACCTTACATAATGCTTAACCAAATGTAATCAATAACTCGAAATTTTCTATTTTGCGACTTCGTCCCCTCTGACTTAACACCGACCATATTCATTATCAAGACGCTCGCAGCTATTTAATTGAAAGTTTCATTCGTTTCATTTCACCGAAATGGATTGTCTCCTGCGGTCTTCAAAAAAAAACATAGGAAAGCATTGAAATTCGTTGATCGCTGTCGCCGCTGTACCGATGCTGCCATTTCTGCCACATCTGTCGCTCCTGCCGCTGCTACCATTACATGCTACAATGATGGCCTTGGCATATGAGCTCTGATTCGCGGTTGGAAAATGAATGGTGGCAACTGCCAAATTTATTTGATTCGACTGGCGGTAGAATCACAAGGGGAGTGGCTTACAATGCTATTTTTGCTTATATTCCGCTGTTACTCTGGTTGCTTCTTTTGGAACCATTTGAGGAGCACAAATTGGACCAATCAAAGCACATAGCGCGTTTGGATAATGTTTGAGATTTCACAATTACATATTCAATTGTATATCTCTACAAAAAATCTATATAAAAAAAAGTCGTTGTTGAAGTCGTATCAATACAACAAAATAAATCATAAAAAGGTTTTTCTCATAACTAATTCTATGATGTTTATACATGGCTTGGTGAACTTTGCCTTCAAATTTCCCGTCAATTTCATTCTTATCGCCGATACATAGTTCTTCGCTTTCAAAATAGAGTCCATCATCGTGAGAATTTTCCTGAATTATGATTCGTTGGCATTGTAAAGCAAGAATATTAACTCAACACACGCTGATGAATGTGGAACTATCAAAAAGTATCCCGCAAACGACCTTAGCCGATACGGAGAGTTGAGGTGACCTTTCATATGGTTAAACATTTTTATAAATCAAGGTACCTTCATGACTCAACCAAAAAAATAAGTTTATTAGTAAGAAGGCAGACAGAGATAAGTGGCAACGCTGGATAGATGCGAAGAATTTTTTTTTCCAAAACCATGGAATCCCAGATCATCTACAATCCAATGCTATTCCGTCGATATTTTCGGAAAAAAATATGGGAAAATTAGATCTGCTAAAATGTTCTTTACTGACGGTTCATTCATAAACGGGTCCACCATTATTTTATTTTTTTCAGACAGTCTCAGCTCAATAGAGGCAATCCGCTCAATAAAAGTTGATAAACGCTCATCTTATTTCCTAACAAGAATAAGACAACTATTGAGTGTTTTGGTCGAAAAATTATTCAAGATTACCTTAGCATGGGTTCCCTCTCATTGCTCGATTCCGGGGAATGAGAAAGCGGACTCGCTAGCTAAGGTGGGCGCTTCAGAAGGCACACTTTTTGAAAGGCAAATTGCTTATACCGATTTTTTTCGCATTCCTAACGGGTGTTGAATAAAAAATGAGAATTTTTTCAATACTTTTCAGTAACTCAAATAAAGAGCGTAAAATTTTCTTTCTCCAAGAAAATTGCTCTTTGGGCTCCCTAGAAACAGTAGGCGTGTTTGGTTTTGCTAGTTTGAATTTAGTCAAAGCAAAGATGGCGTCGAAACAGCACGTGCTCCGCGAACGCATTGTACGGTTCTACGAAACGCATTTCTAGCAAGGAAAAAAGTTCACGGTGGCACATTTTAAGGAAGAAAATGTACCTGTCAGTACGGTATATCGTATCCTGGGTTCCCTGAACGTAGAGCGGAAGGTCGGAAGTGGTCGTCCGGTGACGATAATGACGAAGCAGAGGAAGACATCGTTAAAGAAGCTGTTTGACAACAAGGACGCAACCAGCCTGCGTGACGCCGGTCGGAAATATGGCTGCTCCCACGTATTGATCCATCGGACCCTCAAGATGGAAGGAATCGTCTGCAGGAAGAAGATGAGGTCACCGGAGTACAAGGAGGAGCAGATTGAGACGGTTGTCGGTGGATGACCAAAAAATACCGCGGGACGTCTTTCGTTCTGGACGACAAAAGCTATTTTCCGCTGTCCAAAACGCATATTCCCGGAAATGATAATTACTACTCCAGCGACAAGTCATCCACACCTGAAGTGAAATACAAGTTCAAGCACAAGTTTGAAAAAAAGGTTATGTTGTACATCGCCATTTCCGACCGGGGCATTTCAAAGCCTTGGTTTAAGCCGAGCGGTCTGGCAATCAACCAACAAATCTATCGAGAAGAGTGCCTCGATAAAATCCTGCTGCCGTTCCTGAACGAGCATCACGCGGATGGGAAGTACGTCTTCTGGCCGTCTTCTTTTTTTGAAGATCATGACGAAAAAGAAGAAGAATCTCTGAAAAAGCTGTTCAAAACCAAGAACCCATTCCTACATCCACAGAACTCTCAAGCAGAAGGGCATCATCTGTCGCAAGAAGACTAGGTCCCCAGAGTACACGGGCGTGCAGCTAGCGACCGTGAAATCTCAGTGCCGGTGGATGACGAAGAATTTTCGCAGGACATCGTTCGTGCTGGACGACCAAAGTTATTTTCCGCTGTCAAAGTTCCACATTCCCGACAATACATGATTTGACAAGCAATCTGCTCATGTGACAAACGAAGTGCGTCGTTCGTGAGTATAAGAACTGTAAACAGGCCAATCTAACTCAAGGAGTGTTTACAGAAACGTTTTGAAGCAACATGAGGGCCCTACGATCTTCTGGCCGGATCTAGTACCGTGCCACTATTCAAAGGATGTCCTGGAGTGGTACGAAGCCAACGGGGTATATTTCGTATCCAAGGACATGAAGCGAACCCTCCCCCCCTTCGAAAAATACTGGGCTATTACGGAGCAGGCACTTTTTTTCGTTTTTTCGGTGATGCAAATTGATATTGTACACCCTTTAATACAGCCATTCCATGCTGAACCAATATAGTGGTTCTCAGATTTTCGTGACAATCGGTAGTTTCGTTCCTTATCGCAAAATGTTAGAACCGTATTTTTTTAGTTTTTCATTAGGGTGCCCATTTCTATTTTAGGGTGGCCCGAAAAATCATTTTTTTCCGTTTTTCCAAAAATGATTTTTTAATTTTAAAATCAATAATTTTTGAACAACTAGACCGATTCAGATGATCGACGTATCAAATTGAAACCAATTAGCTAGTCTTCTTTGAAAAAATATCATACTTGCGCAGAAATTGGATTTTGTTCTCGTGGTTATTGATTGTATTTGTTTTTAATAGTTCACATGGTCCTCGGGACCAAGGGCGCCATATTTTTTATAGTTTATCATTAAAGCTGAGGATTTTTTACATAACATATCCAAAAATCAGAGATGTATTCTTTTTCGTTTATGAGTAATTTTTATGTTTATGAGTAATGTCCGATGATCTGAAAAATCATTTTTCCCCTTTTTCCCAAAAACGACTTTTTCAAAAAATTCATAACATGTGATCTACTGGACCGATTCAGATAATCAACATATTAAATCGAATGAGGTACTCTTCTTTGAAAAAATATAACACTTGAGATTAAATTGAATCATAGTCGCATTGATCTAGTCGAGTCGCATAGGAATAATGAACGAAGATTGAAATGAATATGAAGAAATCTGAAGGAAATTGTTGAAGTTATGAAAAAAAAAGCTCTATCGTCATGTATTTTAAATTGCATGAAGTGTCGAGATTTATTGTTGTCTCGAAAAAAAAATAGTCGAAAATTGACTTTTCAGAAACGACCGAGTGCTATGCAATTTTAAGACATTTGGCATCAATTTTTTTTTAAATCCCGATTTCATTCACTCCTCCTTGTGTGATTTTTTTGGTTTCCAAAATAACTCAAGGGGGTCTCCGTAGCCACATTGGTTGCGCGTTCGCTTAGTAAGCGATCGATCGTGAGTTCAAAACTCAGGGCCCTCATTGACCATCTTTGTGTTGTTACAGAATAGCTACGTCCACGCAACAATCATCAGCGATGGAGATCGATCCACGGTCGAAATAAGATCGATTTATCCATACAACTGCTCTGCTCTGCAAGACACATCGGGCTGCTGTTCTATAAATAACTCAACAATGATCAATCAACTGTCTCCGCTGTCCGGTGGTCCCACTGGATAATAGAAGAACAGAAAGAATACTCTTACGCCTAAATGGCTACTGTGTGAATGTACCATATGTAATGGTATAGAAGGAATACTGGCGAATGGCAACTGTGTAATGTGCTAATTATAGATATATGATAACCATGTGACATGTACACGATTAAAAAATTCGGCTCTGTTACAGCTAAAATGCTAATAAGCCTTAAATAAAACATTGGGATAAAAAAAAATAACTCAAATTTCAAACGACACTTCAAACTGAAGTACTATTGAGCTAATATTTAGCATAGGGTATTTTATCGTTCTAATCAACATTTCACAGGAAGTCCCGTAAGAAAAATCAAGATGGCCACTTGATACCGATACCGATATTGATACCGTATACCATACGTTTCACCTTGTATTCCGAGAAGGATTTTCGAGGATCAAAAAATCAAAACCTTGAGCGCCCCTAAATCATGTCCGATTGAGCTGAAATTTTGCACAGGTCATTTTTTTTGGGCCAATAAACAAAATATACACGGTCGATTTTTTAAATTTGATATGACCATTTTCGCGACCACTCTACCCTGCATGCAAAAATCTCTGCTTCGACCGGTTGTTCTCTATGGACACGAAGCATGGATGATAACGTTTGCATTTTAAAAATTGGGCTTTCTTCGAATGGCGATAAAAAAAAACTAAGACAGATAATTGAGTTTGATAAATTTCCCATGGCAGGTTATTACATTAGTTTACTTGCAAAATAAATTTTACGCCCTTGCGAGCGACATTCTGGCAGTTAACCGGAACATTCGCCATGGCGGACGAAAACATGCGTGTATGCATGTTTTTGAGATCTTTCTTCGTTTTATTATCAATTTCTTGTCAGTTTTCGCGACAAAATTGTTGGAGTAGATCTTACGCTTCAGGTTTGCCCAGAAAATCCCGATGGGACGCATCTGGGGGACGTTGGGCGGGTTCCCCGACTTGGGTACCACATTGATATTCAGCCGTTCCATCTCCTCTAACGATCGCTTCGAGTAGTAGGCCGACACCAGATCCGCGTCTTCCACTTGCTGGATGACGCAACTTCTGGCAGGCACTTTGTACTATAAAATTCCCCGTTCACGGCCAGTCCGGAACTAAAGAAGCGCGACTTTGACATCCCCTTCTCGCTCATTGTCAACCACATCAGCACCTTCTTGGGGAACTTGGTATGATAATAAACTTCAAGAATTTCCTTCGTGGGGGAAGTAAAATACGAAGTGCCCTGTCAGTCGTTGCCATCCAGGGTGAGATAGGTCTCGTCGTCCATCACTACCGCCACGTCGCGATTTGCCGAGAAAATCGGCTTGACCATCTTATTCAGCCGCTGCCGCTGCATCATTGCCTACAGCTCCGAGACCAGTGGACGGAACTTCCGCTTCCCGGCATGTATGTCCATGTTCGCCAGGTACTTTTTCACTGTTTGACCGGTTGAACCGACCTCCCGGCCAAGCGCACGCAGCGATGTAGCCACTTTTCCCTCGATCTTCCTCTTCAGCAACCTTTAGAGCTTCTTGTCGCCCAGCGTCGTCCGCCGTCCGGCACCGGGCTTTTTTCGATGCTCTGATTGTTGTCCAATAGCCCCAAGATGTTGTAGATGCCGGAACGGGCGTATCCGGGGTCTACAAAGTGCCGCATGATGTCCGTTTTCGACGTGGCAGGATACCGTTCTTCACTGTTTTCTTCGCCATCACGGTTAGAGTTCGACTGATAGGGCTGTCAATTTTTTCTCTGCTAACTCATGGGTTACTATGATGGATGCTGCATGGGTAGTCTCGTCAGTGCGTGCGAAGGTAGACCCTTGAAAAATCGACAATTTTTGTCCATTTTTTTAAATGCAAAAGTCACTCGAGGAGGACTCACTTTAAGCGCTTGGTGTTTTCGATCACCGAGTGCTCAGAACAATATTCGATGGTGTACAGAAATCGGTGCGGTCTGTGCGGTTGGAGACCTGCAGCTAAGGGCCGGGTTCATTGTCGAACAATGATCCCTGTTATATAAATTGAATCGATAACAATATTGCTATTTTACTATTATAGATACCGATCAATTCGATAGCATCGACCGAGTGAAAGCTATCGGTGCAACTGTCAGAAGTTTTTGAGTTGTTTGGTTTGCTTGTCGCATACCTTCAGAGAATTATTTTGTTTTGATTTGCGTCCCAAATATTTTCATTTGGGAAATATTTCAGAAACGTCTAAGTATATACAATTGCAACACATGAAATTCGAGCTCGGAAGAGATTATCTCGATTTACAAATTTTGCTCGGTATGATAGTGATAGTGATTGCATCGACTTCTCGATTCGATTTATATAATACAGCCCAATGTTGTGAATAAGATCCTATTTCTTCATGGGATGTAGCATTGTAAATAAATAAAAAAAAGCTGTCCAAAAGAGGACCACAACCTTAGCCCTAGGGAAGAACCATGAAGGACATATTCTACCAAATCTCCACGAGAAAAATTCTAGTATTCCTTATAAGATAACCCTATCATAGAAATCGAGTCGATAAGATTTATGCTCATTAGCTCTATTTTACTATTATACAGGGTGGCGCATAAGTCACGCAATCCATTTGCACAAAAAAAATCGTATATAAAAAAGTCTCACGATACAAAACCTTTATTCTCGAATAAAAAACGATACAAAGTCGAAAACTGAACTGCTTAGGAACCAACACGCTCGATAGTTGCAGCGCGGTCGTTTTTTTCCTTCAGAGAGCGTTACGTGACTTATGTGCCACTCTGTAGATAACGAGCACCGAGTGAAAGCTATAGGTGAAACTGTCAGAATGTTTCGAGTTGTTTGATTTGCTTGTCGCATATCTTCAGAGAATTATTTTGTTTTGGTTTGCGTCCCTGATATTTTCCTTTGGAAAACGTTTCAAAAACGCTTAAATATATACAATTTGCAACACATGAAGTTCGAGTTATAACTAGATTATCTCGATTAACAAAATATAAAATTTTGCTCTTTATTATAGTGATAGGGATTTTATCGACTTCTCGATTCGATTTACATAATAGAGTCCATAACATATCATTCAATTAAGGCAGCTCTCGAAAATGTAATTTTCCAGACAGCACATCTTACCCCTGTGGAACCCAAATTTTGAGAATAGACTGTCTAATTCTATCTATTGTTTTAAGCAAAAAAAAAGGTCAATTACATACAGAATCGCGGTATAAATTATAGTTGGCTATTCGAACTAAATTACAAGCAATTTGAAAACGAACAAAATAACAAAACTGTAATCTCAATAAAAAATATAAATCACACCTACCGGCACTTATCAATCCATCGCTGTTCCCAGGCCTTCATGGCAGCTGTTTTGGCAACGCTAACCACACTGCTGCAGGATCCACACCGGGTGCAGCGGCGCAACGATGCTGGCCTACGACCGAGCTGCAGGTACATCACCGAATCGATCACATTATCGTTTGAGAGTCCTCCCTCCACGATTGGTACCTCTGGACAGAATTTGAGCACTTCATTCTCTACGCCATAATCACACTGGAAATTCGAAAAGAATAACCAACAAAATCAAAGATAATGCAAAGATAATTTACGTTCAAAGCGAACCTACCATCACGGGCAAACTGACATGCGGAAGAAGGGGAGAAGCAATCATCGTTCGCGAGGGTACGAACTGCAACTGTGGAATCAGCACTTGATTGGGAAGAAGACAACACTCGTCGAGCAGCAGGTCATCCGGTTCGTTTGGATTCAGCGAAAGTTTCGTGAGCAACCGGAACAGCGTCAACAGGATGTCCAAATTGTCCGCCGAGCAGGAAAATATGGGAAGACATTGTGGGTTCAGTAAGCCCCAAATGCGAATCATTACGAGTAGCTCGCGGATGCTATTCAATGCGACGATATCTTTGCTGATATCATATCCTTGGGATTTATTGGACATGAACGAACGATTTTCTGGAAGTTTGGCAAGGATATTCAGCGCAAGATCAGCAACCCACTGAATCAGCTGCTGCAAACTTTGCAAAGTGGAACGCTCCATCGTAAAATCTTTTGCTTCCAAATTGAGCAGCACTTTGTCGACGTCCGGGACCGATTCGGAAAGAACCACTGAAAATAAAAATTGATATATTTTACTCATGTTGAAAATATTCAATGTACTTACTGGCCAGATTCTCTGCCGGGCCCTTATCATGCGAAGTTAGATCTGACGGACGCAACAAGCTCTTGAACGCGATAAGAATCGAATGGAGAATCAACAGGTTCGACAAATCGTGAGCCTTCTGTTGTCCAGGTATCGACAGTCTGTACAGAGCGATTTTCATTGTAAGAAAATTCACATAGTAATACTGCTGCACATTCGAAGGCTGCCGATGAAAGTTCTCGGTCAAGCGTTCCAGAATGTTATCCAATATTTGAATTTTAAGAGTCAGAAGAATATCCAGACTATCGAATCCAGTGACCAAACAATATTCTAACAAATTGACGGTTTGGACAATCAAAGCAGGAGTCCCCAGTTGATCCTGGCAAATGAAATTGCATCGATACACATACAATTGACCGAAAGTATCCAATGCGATGAAAAGATGTCCCAAATAGGATATATTAATAGCTCCGATTTTGACGCCCAGTTTTATTTGCTTGTTAGAGTGGTCGTTCGGGTCACGGATCGAAATGATGTTCGTACAAGTCAATCGCTTGAAAGTATCTCTCTGCAGGCAGTGAATACTGTTATCGCTCATGGCCAAATAGATGAAAGAGCTGCTAAGAAAGTTCAACCGGGTCGTGCAAATCTTCACCACTTTTGTGTTATACCGGTATTGATTCTTGCTGACCCAAAGAATCGTCTTGAAGGCCTCATTTTTGCTGCTTTGAAACAGCTTGTGTATTGGGAGAGATTCCTCGGTCAGCTCCCACTGTTCTATTAAACACCCTCCACCGGAATGGTTCGAAGCCACAATCAAAGAATCGGCATCCTCGTTGAAAACCCATTTCACCCGAGCCACCCGTAGGTCCTTCAGATCTTTCCCTAACCCCTCCGCTACGAAAAAGCTGGGAAGGACGGAACTGCTTATTTCGAGTGTTTCGCCAACTTTTTTCACCACAACTCGGAAACATTGAATCATGCTAGAGTTCGCCGATTTCGTATCCTCATTGCCCACGGCAACCATAAAGTGGCCATCTAAAATGAAACCAAATGATTAAAGCCGAAGCATTGTTGCGCTGCTTGATTGATACTCACTTTTCGTGCAGCAAATGTCCGCGGTGGTGTAGAAATTCCTCGTCACTGCGAGACTTTCCGTGACCGGTGTCAGCGTGACTGGTTCTTGAACTTTCTGAATGTTTACGTTGGACTCCGACGGAATGATGAAAGCTCCCAGCATACCGGTGGCCGACACTATCAATACCCCGTTCACCGGAACGCCACCGAACTGTCTCACGCTGCCAGTGAACTTGACTTTTGAAAACTTCTCCAAATACAAATATTGATCTTTTTTATCCGATTGGAGGTTCATTTTTCGCCCATTGTGAAAGAACACTGCCGCAATTATATTTTCGCCAGGAAATTTCGTCCTGTAGAGCACCTTCCACTCCGACAGCAGGTTGTCTTTTTGCACAAATATCTTGATGTTACCGTTGCGGTCTCCGACCAGCAAATATCGTCCCGTCACATCCCAGTCCAGAATTGAGATGGGGTACTTGTTGGAGGTAACTTTATAGGGAAACCACGGAGTATTCAAATCTGCCACATATATGTGGAAGCCCCAGCCTTGGATAGGCGATAGTTCCGTCAGCTCATTCGTCGTTGTGAAAGCAAGAACGTTGCATGAGGATGTTATGCTGAACTGTTCGAAGTTTTGTCTAAATAAAACAGAAGATATATTTTGTGAATCTAGAACTACATAATTCAAAATCACGTACTGTGTTTCCGCTAAACTAAAGCTGTTTGCATTCCATTTACGGTGGGTTGTATAGAGAAGATCCATTGTTTAGAGCTAAACTTTAGGACTAAGCACCGCTGGTATATCAAACTAATTCCTTTGACTCCTCTAATAACTAAATTGTCGCTGCACTCCAAATTGAAAAACCGACTGTCAATTTCCCAGGCGATGCGGAACCCAAAAAAGAAGAAGTGGAACAACGGGAGAATTTGTGTTGTTAAACAAATCATGGGCGTACGTTTGAATGGGAGTCATTAGATGCAGGGGTGTAACATTGTTTCCACCAGCCGGGTGCTATGATTGATGCCTAGGTAGTGCGGACTGAATCAAAACGGCTGTCAAAAAAGATCCAATTGAAATGTCAAAAGAGATCCAACGATCAGGAGTGTTATTTTTCTTATGGTATTCAACTCTATAAAAAAGGTATTGTTATCAAAGGCAAAAATAATAATACTTATAAAATGATCGAACTACAATTTTTCGTCAACTGTTCAATTGACCATTGCAACCTCCAAAAACGAATAAGCTTAGTTAACTCCATGATTTTAATGTGGGAGCAAAATTCGACATTGGCGAATTTCGATAAGTACATACAAAGCAAAAGTGAAACGTCATTAGGTATCAAAACATTTCACTGTGAAAATGGACGGTACGATTTTTAACGTCGGTGAAAACAACTTTGCTAGTGAAGCGGGCCTTCATATAATACTACATAGAAATCAGTAACAAATTCTTTGCACAGTTATCACTATAAAGAACAACCTATGCCTGGAAACAAGAAAAAGCACTAATCTTGGAATATCCTCGTTTGTGGGAGCCTGTGGAAGCTCCTGTGAAATATATTTGTTAAAGGAATGCAAAAATATGTGATCGCCGATAATGCTGATATTTGCAAAAAGAATTAGTTTCTTGTATTCAGTGCGAAGATCAACCGTCGAGCATGCCACATTAGAAACAGTTCTTGTGCTCTCACATTCTTGGTAAGTTTAGCTTAGCTTGTTGAAGAAATAAAGGAAGTTTTTAATATCATTTGGTTTTTGCAGAATTCAAACAGATAAAGCACAAATCGAACGACACAGTTCATATACGTGATGGATTTGATCGAAACTGTGTTTTCGAACTCAGAGTTAGTTCCAGGATGTTAGTGTTAGGCGTTCATTTTTCAAAAGGATCAAACCACAACAAAGTTTCAAAGATTAAAAAAAAAGACGGGTGGGTAATGTCGGGGACATAACCGGAGTGACGTAGGACTATACAAAGGGGACAGCTTTCATTCAGGAGTTGAACTGAGACGAACTCTACGATCTGTCGAGAAATAAACGAGCTATAAGCGTTCTGAAAAACCAACAGTAAATACAAGGACGGATGACCTTCGGATTAAAGTCCTTTCAAATAAGAACAGATCAGCAGGAAATACATAGCTCATCATGTTGCTCCTTAGTTATGTTTCTATACAATGCAGATGTAACGTCAGTCAATTTTCAACATCAGTTATCAACTAAAGAAAGCAGTTCTTGCTACCGAGAAAATTCGTTAATGCCATCCTGCATACAATGTGTTGTAATTTGAAACCACTTTCAATTCGGGAACCATGCATAGGTTTGTGAAAACTGAATGATCAATTTAAAAAACCCCAACCACCAATAAGTTCAAGAACAAGCATAAACAAAAAAAACAGTTTATATTATATGTCATATTATGTCACTTTAGAATGCATTGGTATTGTGAAAAACTTTTAATAACTCTTCTTTGAATGGTTTAATGGCCCTGAAAAGCGCCGTGTTTTACGGTGACTGGTTTTGCCACCAAATCAGTCTGTATAAACAAACTTTTTCTTTCTTCTGCCTGCTGCCGTTTTGCGATTGCGTTTGCCACTCGCTGAAACTAGTTAATGCCACCGAACCAAATGGGCTCTGTTCTGCAGGCGGGTTTTCTTATTGTCGTGAGCAGCTTTGCAAGCCAACTCGAGCACTCCGGCGGCCAAAATTCTATAACCGCTATTAGGTATACTGATGCTCCGGCACCAATCCATTGATGCGAAGCGATGTTAAACGATGCCGTACAACCACACTGGTTTACGGTTTGAAAGAAAATGAGATTTTTTTTTGGGATCCGCGCGTTTTATACACTAGCGGTACACACTCACAGGATAGAGACAAATCGGCAGACTCAGCCAAAGGGGCGAGTCCAACGAGACGAACGAATGAGCGTTAAAAGGGAGCGATGGCAAAAGAATACATTCATTACGATTTGTTCGCTCGTTGGATTCACATGCAGGCTAAAAAGGGTCCTTTTCAGGATCACAAAATTATCTTCAATCTAAAGAGTTTATTGTTTTGTTATCACTCGATATCCCCATCTTGTTCGGCTAAACCTTTCTGTTTAGCGATTGCGTTTGCCACTCGCCACAGCTTTCACAGTTGGAAAATTTCTTCCCATCCAGCTTGTGACATATTGTACAGTAAATTATATTCAATGCCACGTCGCATTACCACCACTCAGTGTCGGATTGGAGGTAATTTTAATCTGTAATTGAACATTTGCGATGACAGTGGAACAGTGTCGACTTTCAATGTGGGGTCATAATTTGTCAAAAATGTCCAACTAAATATGTCGCATTACAGGTCCGTCCAATTAGCTAAATGTCGAGATAAGTGTAAATTACTGTACTTTCAATCTAGAAGCAGTTTAAGAATTGGTGAAAATCAACAAGCTCAGAACAAGTGCCAAATTCACATACTCATCAGATCCTGGCAAACAAATTATGAAATAATCAATTTGTGTTTTATTATTATTTTGGATATTGTTTTAGAAAACATTGAACTGTATTTCCTAAACTCTTTTTTGGAAGGTTTAATGGCCCTGAAAAGCGCCTTGTTTTATGGAATGGTTCCAATTTAGAAAACTTAGTACTCGTGGTTTTGAAAAAAACCATTTCAAACGCCCTCGATGCCGCCTTGTTCTGGATTTGCCACCAAAGCAGTTTGTATAAAGAACAACCTCTTTTTTTCTGCTACCTGATGCCGTTTTGAGATTGCGTTTTCCACTCGCCACTCGCTGCAACTGCCTGTTGTCTTGATGTCCACCGAACCGAATGTGGTCTGTTCCGAATGCGGGTTTTCTTATCGTCGCGAGCAGCTTTGCCAGCTAGGTGGACTGGTGCACTGGTACTAACGCGCTCGGCCTAGCTACCCTTGCGGGGAACTCCAGATCAACACGGTTCGAGCGGGATTTTGCCTTTCCCTTCACTTTTCCTCCTTTACCATGTCCAAACATGGCTGCTTGGGTTGGTTTGTTGATGTGTTGTGATGCGAACCGATGTGGTGTACGGTTTGAATGAGAATGATCGTTACGGCAGCGGAGCGGGGATTTTTTAAGCTGAATGGCTGGCTCGAGAATTACGCATGTGTGAGACTGCGACCAATGTTTCGTTCATTTTTTTCTTTTTCCTTTCCAATCGTGCTTCATTCTATTTCGCTGCTGCTCTGGTTGCCCGTTTTGGTCGGTACGATTTGAGGAGCACAAAATGGACCAATCAAAAATTGGCACATAGTGCATTTTGACAATGCTTGATATTTCATAATTATTCAATTATTTATCTTAAGAAAAATGAAATGTTATTCGTTATGATAGATGCGTAGATATATTTCCTATCAATTGATGCAAAAACCTTTGCGATCTATTGAGAAATGCTCGAGTTATAAGCGTTCCAAATCTTGCATTTTTTCCTACTTGTTCAGTGCCTAGATTTCCATTTCACCCCCTATATCTTCCGGTTAGACGTAGTCCTACGTCAAAATAACACAATTACAAAATTCATTACGAGTTACATTTGAAAGGCGAAAAATCAGGATCAAAACTTAATATTTAATTTAACATACTTCGACTGTCGTGTTTTGTTTTCCTGATTTTCCAGATTTTTTCTGTATTTAATCTGTGATGTATCAACGATGCAACGAAAAAACTCTTCAAATCGTGGCAGCTTGGTAGAACTATTGGGATCGGCAAAGAGCTTAAATATTTCGAATAAACTTTTCCTGAATTTTCGATCCCTTCGTCTTGCAGTTGCGTGTAGCAGGAATCTAACGTCACGAAGTAATAAAAAAAATCTGCAGAAGGATAATTATGTGATGTTTCTGTTTGCTTCTGTAATAAAACAGTATAGCGGCTCATTTGTAAATCAAACGGAACTTGAGTTGTGCAAACCGATAGACAATCGTTACATGCTTTTTTACGCATGATTGAAGTTGCGATTATTTTATGGCAACGGTCAAACAAACCATTCAGTTTAGAATTGTCTTTATATGAAACAATATGACTCCCATAAACCACTGGATCGATTAAAGCGAAGTCATAAGGATTATCTCCGGAATTTTGAGCTGAAACATCAGGAACACATTCAAAATCCGTCTCCATTGATGAATCTATTGCCTCCGTCGCAGAAAAGCTTTGTTTTGATGACGATGCCAAGCCACGGTCTGTGGCAGTTAACGAATCTCCCGAATCATTGATTGTTTTATTTCGACTCCTATCCTTCAACAGGTCATTGAACGAAATGAGGTGATTTCGGTCATCAACGTCATATGAACTGCCATTTGGGACGGGCATGTATTGCGACAGAGAAACAGTGCGCAAATGCTGCTTCATTTGGAGTGCCGTTGGTCGTTTTTGTTTCGAGCGAATGATAGAGAAAACATTCTCCAGACAATCTTGCGTGCATCGCGATGTATAAAAAACAGGAAGTGGGTTATATCTATGGTATAACCGCAAGGGTGACGTAGGACTATCGTTGATTTAGAGATCATTTGTATGAAGTTGAATCTGAATTCATTCTGAATGAATGAATATTTGGAGAACTTCGAAAACGAGAGCGTTACGTTGGAGGCACAAGGTTTTATGCATCCAATATTGGATACGGAAATATCCTACAGATGGGGAAGAATAATCTTCAGAAGATATCCTGTTGATTGCGATTGATTGAAAAATCACAAAACCTAATGTATTTGGTCACAGTGTTACATGGATAGAAAACATTCAATTAAACTCTTTCAGATGAATATATTTTGAAAATTCCCAAAGGAACTGGCAGATTATTTTCAGTAACGATTAGATATTTCCACATTTTCCTCGATACTGGAAGCCCACCAGTGGTAAATGCCAACTCGATAACCACCTGGTAATAGCACTTGATTGAAACATATTTGGTCACAGTGTTACATGGATAGAAAACATTCAATTAAACTCTTTCACATGAATATATTTTGAAAATTCCCAAAGTAACTGGCAGATTATTTTCAGTAACGATTAGATATTTCCACATTTTCCTCGATACTGGAAGCCCACCAGTGGTTAATGCCAACTCGATAACCACCTGTTAATAGCCGCGCGTGTATGTGTGTGTAGCGATGTCTTCCCAGGGAACCGTTTGTGGCATCACTCTCCTCCTGATAGATTCCCTTCTGGCCTAGGGTGCACAAACAGGCTCTTGGTGAAACCCTTCATCCGCGCTTTCATGATAAATAAAGAGCTTCACCGCAACAGCGACAACATGCTCCAATCGCTGTTCAATTAGAACTGAGTGGATTTCCGAGCGCCGCTCGCTTATATACCGATTGGTGATTTCAATAGCCTGTTTTGAAAGCAATTTTAGGACTATTGAAACAAGATTTTGGATCAAAATGTAACAAGTATATAACGCGTAGACATTTTATCTTTCGAATGAAGTGTTTATCATACCATTTCGTTCAGTTGTTTAGGAGCTATTAACGCTCAAAATCTCGGTCTCCGGCGTAACGCTTTCGTTTTCGAAACTTTCGAAAAAAAAAACCCCGGTATAGAAATGAAAGACGTAGTCCTACGTCAAAACAGAGTAATTCATAACATTGAACAAATGTGATTGAAGTCTTAGAACTGCTTTAGTGGCAATAACTGCAGCGGTTTGCCAGGGCTTCCAAAGCGCACTTCGTCCTACTTTGATATCAGTCATAAGCTTCGTAATCATCTCAGCATGTTCAATCGACCGATTATAATGAATTGACTCGGAAGGCCGCAACGCTTGGTCATCTTCACGAGAATTCATTATCCTATACCAATTTGCCATATCAGCCAAGAACACACCGGTAGTTCTCTGACTAGGTTGATTGGTTTTTTCACCAACAACTTGCAGCGCAGCTGCAATGGTGCTATTACAAAATTTTGTGGCGTTGGACACCTTCATCTTATCAACGTTAGAGAGTGGCCTGTTTTCGAAATCTACGTCCACTTGGGAAAGTCGGCCGACCAACGTGTACGTAGCATCATCCTGGCTTTCCTCTCTTATCAGCATTTTTAGTTGGTCACGGTCTACCACATTTGACTGCAAGTCGCGTAGTTGAACGTACCATTCAGGCAGATAGATCTCCTTGTTGGCTATCCATCCATGCACAAAATTTTTGAATATATGCACTGGATCGGGTATGAACTCTAGCCTTCTATGCCGGTGACATGGATGTTCGATTGATAAATCGTTCTGAAGAGCAGTTTTCACGGCTTTCACTCCGAACTCATTCCACATCGTTTTGTTGGCACTGCCACAATCGGATGTGACAAAATGGACTCGTAGGTTTTTTCTCTCGGCTTTCTCAATAATATCTATAACTATTGATTTTAGTTGACCTCCCGGAATCGCATTGCCCGTAAATTCAAATGCTACGATCTGCTTCCAACGTGATGCGATGCCACCCAGCATGAAGGTGGTAATGTCACATTACCATACCAGTGCTTATTTTTCGGACATATTTCTCTAGATTCGTCAATGCTCATCTCGTCAAGAAATAAGCCACAATCTTTTGCACTGTCATCCAGCACAGAGACCTTTTCCGCTAGCAAAGCAATCACGTCATCCAGGACACCTGAGCAATAAAGATATGCATATATATAAACGTGAAATAGAACTTTACCAAGGTGACTGTGTATGTGAATGTACGAACAGAATAAGTGTGGTAGCTGCGTACCTATATGTGATAATATTTGTGAGTGTGAGATGACATGTATATGTAAGAACTACATGTACATTAGAGAGATGAATGAACAATTGAGGATAGTGCAAAAATAACAATGGAATAAAGATAAACTACATTTTAAGTTTAAAGTAAATGCTGTTTCCACAAGTAATGCCGGTAATATATAATAAACAATAAATGACTCAAACGCCTAAATAACATCAATCTACCTGAATCAAATGGAATGCCCTGAATGTGTTCGAGAAGCGTACGAGTGGATGGATACGGCAGATGATTCTTACGAAGAAATTCGTATCCCTTTCCGCAGGAAAATCGTGTTTGCAAACCGCGGACCAAGGTTGCTTCTGACCACTCCTTAACTTTTTTAACGTTTCCGAGTACCATCTGAATCTGGTCTTCATCGAAAACTTTAGTGAGGCGCTGTGGAACTTCGAACTGCTTGCTCAGTTGGTTAAATTTCGATTTCCAATAGCGAGCTTTCTGACGCCACATACCAAGTAATCTATAATTAAAATAATCTGAATGATATGTTTAATACAACAGAAAAAATACCTCTGATATTTAGCACAACATTTTGATGTTTTCAATTTGTCTCGAACAGATGGATAGGATTTCGCATGGCTTTTTGATGCTTTCGGAACTCCACAATAAGGTTCTACGATGTTGTCAGAAGGTGGATTAGGATCTTCCTGAATGAAATCCGCGTAACTATGATCCGCTAGTGCTGGTGATGAATATAACGGTAAAGCAACCTGCGCATCGTGTTGATGGACGTACTCTTCTGAGTCAACTACCGGCTTAATTGTTGGGAAGGCATTACGGTTTCTCACGAGGTTTCCTTTCCGATTGAAATGAAAAGATGTATTTCTATCAAAATGATCCTGAAAATGTGTATGAAAGGTTTGCTACACTTTTGGTTTTCAATAATTCAAACATCGTACTTACTCCACAGATACGGGAACCCTTATTCGGAACTAGTTTGTCGTCTCCGCAAAAATCGACCCAGCGCTTTTGTAAAAACGTTTCCGATGGTATACGATGTAAGCTTATGCGAACTTTTTCACTCGTATTCGGGCAGCCTTTCACTGAGCAACGCATTTTTAATGTCCCCTTTTTTTATATTTTTCCGAACGAAATAAAACCAAACGAAGTCAGAGTCACGTATATGTTTACACCTGCGATTTCAAAATATTCGATAAACAGTGGAACGAAGAGATGCCAGATGATTTTTAAAAATAGTCTGTAAAAACATGTGAATGTCTGTTAAAAATGTTGAAAAGTCTGTAAAAGTGTGCAGATCTGTAGAAATGTCTTTTTAACGTTAATTTTCGCAGGTTCATTACTTTGTACATTGCGATGCACCATTCCTTGTATTCCATTCCCGATGTATTCCATTCACGAATCTGTCATGTTTATTTTCTTGATCGTTTGATGTAAAGTGAAAAAGGGAATATATTTTTGTCGTAAAGTAGACAAATAAAAGATAAAAAAAATTTAAGAAAATCAATATAAATTTCGTTGTTGAAAATGGGTTGTTCTTCATCGAACCAGCGAACATAACATTAATATGAGCATTCAATGTTTAGCTCAGCTGAGGTGAATATGCCACTGCCGAACGTTTTTCCATGTCAATGTCTGCGTTGTTAATTTTTATGAATGATTGTACGTCATTATCAGTACTTCTTCGTTGATATATTGGACATTCACCACGGCTTGCAGCCGTGTCGTTGGTGAAATCTTTAAGAAAATGCAGTGTATATTTTCCATCTGCCATGTAAGGCTTTAAAAGTTCCAGATCACCGCACAACCATGAACCACGTCTGTAGTAACAATATCGAACAGTAACCCATATTTCGTCATAAGAAAACCCGAAAGCAAATTTAAGTTAAAATTCGAATGAACATTTTTGTTCGATATTCTTTATATTATTTTAATACTCTAGCGGTTGTATCCGAGACACGACCTTAGGTTGTATCCGAGACACGAAGCTACGACTACGGACTACGCAATCTTTTTTTGAAATTTGTTGGTTTATCATTTCGGATATTATTTGCGAATACCTCGAAATTTCATAAATAACACTTTGGTAAAAAGTTCCGGGACCCTAAAAAGCTTTAATAGCTTGCGTGGTTTTGTAGAATCATTTCGAGAATCAACGATTCTCTCTTGCCTTTGCGAGAACAGTACACTAATTGGTCATATGTCGCAATTTCTTTCTTTTTATCAATGAACGCATTGCACTCAGTATTTAATGAGAGGCATCTTCCGTGCATCGCCATTCAACAAGCATCAAACACGCGACTAATGCCGGATTTACAATCATCTACAATGAGCGCGATTTTTTTCCTTCAAACGCGATTTTTACTCGTCAACCAATCAGAGCAAAGCGCGAAATCACACATGTTAGTGCGAAAAAAGATAGAGCTCTCCAAGCTTTGGCTGCGAAAATCGCGTTGCTTTGACAGGAGACACTATATACATCAGACAGGTGGAACAAAATATGCTTGATAGGTGGAACGATATATCGAAAGAAATGTTCAGCTCTGTACATATGAAACGCTTCATAAAATGAGAGCTGAATCGATCACTTATTGCAAGCGCATTGCTGCATAATCATAATTATTTTTACACATTTTTGTTAATATTTGATTGAATTCGTTAGTTTTTCAATTATTAATTATTTGGAGTTTTATACTTCCATTCACATTTCTAGCGAAATGATTTTGTTCCACCAATCTAGTACGATCTTGTCCATAACAAATAATGACAGTATGATTAGAGGGATGCAGGTTTGAAAGACATATTATGACAGATTATCGCGCGATATCGCTAAGCATTGTAAAGAGCTGCATTGAAAAATATCGCGAGTGAGTATTTCGCATGCGATTAAAAGCCTGCATTGTAAAGGAAGCATAACAGATACACACAGTTGCAGCGATAAAAATGAAACATCGAAACACACTCCATGTGGAATATTCGCTAGCGGCCACAGCTCGAGGGGAAACATAAAACACAAAACGAGCAGAATAAGCGACCATTGTTGTTTCGGGCACAGAAAGATTTTGAGAATTTTCCTCAGGGGAGATGCAATATATATACGCTAGCAGCTAACTTACTATGCAAAGGTGGAGTTCAGTTCGCAAATATTCTCTTTTCGTTATCCTCCTTCGTTGTTTCTATTTTAGCGGCCGTATAAGATGCCCGTTATTGACAGCTCTGTTCGGGAAAGCAAACAAATGGACGAAATAAGTGTATGGGGAAATGGAAACGCTTATAGTTTTCTTGAATTTTAATCATTTACACACCAGTGGATCGTAATGCATAGCATAGCAAACAAATCTTAGGGAATTTTCGATTCGTTCGATATGTGAATCGCCAAAATCCGTTCGTGGCAGAAATAGTTATTGACGTTAACTTTATTTCATGAAAACGTAACCTGTTTTCTGATTTGGCACCCTTAATGAAAGACGTAGTTCTACGTCAAAATCATTTTTTGGAAAAAGTGAAAAAATAATTTTTTGGACTACCCTAAAATGGAAATGGGTACCGTAATAAAAAAAATTAAAAAATACAGGTCTTTTGTTGCACGATAAAGAATAAAATTACCACTTTTGACGAAAATCTGAGAACCACTATATCGGTTTGGCATGGAACGGATGTATAAAAACTTTTTATGTATTAAAACCATGTAAAAATGACATACGGTCTGTCGAATATCTTTGATGTGATGAATAGAGCCTCTCGTTTTTCGAAAACCTGTGAAATATTCTTATATCCAAAAAGTCTGCAAAAATAAAAAAATATTTTACAGATATGTCTGTAAATTTACAAAAATATCTATAAATCTGGCATCTCTGGTGGTCTGAAAATTTATTGCAAGAAATCGCTTGAAAAAATGCATGAATTTGCTTGAAAATGAAGTGGATTGAGTCCGCACCACTTAGATTGATGCTAGGATCGTTAGCAAAATCTCAAGCAGAACTGTCAGTGGGATACCCAATTCATATGAAAACAAAGGGAAAATGTCAGTGGGATACCCAATATGTTGGCTCCTGTCAGTTCAATGGGGGTTCTCTAAAGACGTCACCCGGCTGGTTTCCACCAAGACGGGTCTATGGTACTAGGTGAGGCCGTTTCGTCTCTAAGTTGGTTAGAGGAGCGGTATATGAAAACAGCACGGAAGAAAGTAGAAGGGGAATTATTTGCTTGTAGCATGAAAGAGACAGACTGATCACGAGCGACCTTCGGCAATAGCGTATTGTGTTTTGTTTACAAACAAAACACAGTAGACTTCCAAGATGGCTGAAGAGTGGTTTTAGCAAGTTGGCCCACCTTAGTATATACACTGATGGACATAAATATTCGGCATATGCATGAATCTACCACGAATGTTTTTTTACTAAGCGATATTATTCCAATCCACTTCCGAAGGTTATTCAAGTGAAACAATATAGTCTTATTATAAATTTACTTTATTGGGAAATCAAAACAATGAAAACAATTAGCTTATTTTACAAAAATCATAACTTTATCTTCAAATTCAGCTGGACAAAAGTATTCGGCACTTAGAACATTTCTCCAAAAAAACATTTCTGAACAAATTATCTAGACATTTAATAGCTTGTGTTTAATCCTTTCTGTGCAATGACCTCTTTCAATCGATTTGTCATTGAGTGTACCAGCTTCTCGCATACTTTAGGCTCGATCTTATACCATTCTTCACGAAAAATATCTTTCAGCTGCTTTTGTGATGTTACATGATGTTCACGTACACGTCGATCTAGAACATCCCACAAATGCTCTATGGGATTCATATCCGGTGGTTGGGGTTGCGTTTTGTGCTGATAGGGTGTATTATATAGCAGCCAGAGGCATACCGCTTCCGCAGTATGTTTAGGGTCGTTGTCTTGTTAGAAGTAGAAATTGTTCTCAATACCCAACTTTTCAGAACTTTTCTTCATATTTTCTTTCAAAATATTTGAATATTGCTCCTTTTTCATGATACCATCTACATATACCAATTCCCCGACAACGGATGCTGCCATACAGCCCCAGACCATGACTGATGCACCTCCTTTTTCACGATAGCTTGAACATTTTTCTTCTGCAGCTCAGTATCCGGTTTTCGCCATACCAATACCCTTCCATCTGATTTGTAAACATTGAATTTGCCCTCATCGGAAAACAACACATTGTTCCAGAAACTAATCGGGTGATTTTGGTAATCTTTCGCAAAGTTCAACCTTTTAGCCTGATTAACCTTGCTAATAAGAGGCTTCTTACGACAAACACGGGCTTTATATTGGGCATTATTCAACACTCTGCGCACCGTTCTGGAAAGAACATCTTGCCCACTGAACTCCAGCAGCTCTCCTCGCACTTTTGACGAAGATGTTTTCAGTTCTTTCTCAATAATTTGTATTATTTTTCGCTTTTCTCTATCCGTTAACTTGCAAGGACTTCCCGTCCTAGGTTTTTTGTCGAAGTTATCGCTGTTCTTATAACGATTGTTAATATCCTGTACCGTTGTTCTTGGCCTACCAACACTCCTAGCTATTTCGGAAACTGTGTTATTCATTTTGAACAAATTCCAAACAATTTTCCTTTTCACCATCGTAGTTTCCTTACCTTTCCAGCCCATTTTGTTACCACGGAATAAAAATTATACGAACGCAGCCGAAAAATATACAAAAGTGATTAAATGTGTCAGTTTCATTCATTTACAGTGTTTCCAGATCTTTAGGGATCGATGAATTAACATTTTTTTCAACGTGACGAATACTTCTGTCCAATTAAAAATGTGGAACTCGGCCTTTTTCTTTCCTGAAATTTATTAAAGCAGGGTAAATCATTGAAAACTTCTACTGTTTCTACTGAGTACACTTCACAGAATCTACTGCACCTGCACAGTTGAGTTTATATCACAGACTATTTGTGTATGTAATACAAATGCGATAAATTAATTCATGACGAATACTTATGTCCACCAGTGTACTTCTAGGCGCCTTGGTTTCCACCAAGGCGCCTCTATATATACCAGGTGAAACAATCATATGAAATGCACTTTCAGCCATATTGGAATTGCTGTCGTTATTGTTTACAAACAGTTGCCGGCAGCTCTCTACAAACTGCCACGACGCTTATTCGAACGATGCCTACTATGTTCGGCTTTCGCGAATTTATGTGAAAAAGAAGGGATGATTTTGTAGAATTTCATTCTCATCCAGTTCATCCACTACTCTCGCATGTGAAAATGCAATAATGGCGTATCCTAGCAATAACAAAACAAACAACCCCCGCTCCACAAACCGTAATCCCCTTCTTATTGAAGTGATGATGTTGCTTCACCTGTTATACATTTATACAAGCGCCTTGGTTTCCACCAGCTGTATGACACCCGCCATGTTTTTGGTGCCAACATCTCAAACGTCAAAGATATTTGTTTTCATAAAAACAGCGATCCGTGTTGGTGGCATTGAGCTTCGTTTACTAGTTTAGAGGAGCGTCAACGAATAGCTGATTTTCAGTCGGAATGAACGTTTTCAAAATTAAAATTCTGAATGAAAATCAGCCTTTCCATATAAAATTAGTATTCTATTTGAATTAAAAAAAAATTTTGTTTGCAGGTGGTGAAAAAGTCTCATACGAAAATTGTTTATGAAGACAATTTTATATTATAATGAACAAAATCAGCAACAATTTTGGAATTGTATAACCATATGATTGCATGAAAGTCAGAAATACGTGTTTCAAGTAATTAAATAACATGATGTGAAAATTTTCATTCAAATTTTAAAATTTAAAAACCGGATTCGTGTGTTCTAATCTGATAGAGATTACACTAACGAGTTTGAGACACAAATCATGGCCCTAATTTGAAGTCGACACCATCGCGAATTACCAATTTACCACCATCTGACATATCGTGATGTCGATGATGAACTTTTACAGCAGAGGGATAGTGAGATATGCGATGACGGTAGGTAGAGTGAGATAGCGATAATCGTGCCATACACCTGGTTTCCACCCGTTGTATTCGCGCCGTGCGTTCAATTTGCGAAGCGAAAATTATCATGAGTTTTCAGGTGGAATAAATACATATTTTTATAATAAAAAATGTGAATGAAAATTAACTTTTTCTGATCAAATATGTACTATATGTCATAGAATAACAAGTAGTGAATAAATCGTGAACAAAAATTGTGGGCCTGATTCTCGAATACACTACGAATACACTTCACGGTGGAAACGGTATGAAACGCATTCGCGATGACAACGGTACGGTGTCGACATCCGGATGCGAGATTAGTTTCCCACTAAATTTATCATTATAATATCAAATTATCTTCAGATTAAATTTTTGTATGAGATTATTATATCACATGAAGAAAACAAAGTTTTCCACTTACATTGAATACCAGTTTGATACGAAGAAGTTAATTTTCATTAATGATTTTTTATTTGAAAAGTGCTCATTCTGCCTGAAAACTCATCATAATCTTCGACACTTCACTAACTCGTAAAACGTAGTTCAATGGCGTGCCGTTTATTTCGTTTCCACCGTGAAGTGTATTCGAGAATCAGGCCTTGTATCTGAGAGTCATTTTTTGTTATGATGATGTGAAGGTGCAGAGTCAATCAAATTTATTTATCAAGTCCATTTTGCTTGTATTTGAAATTTTTTGCATCTTTTTCTCCATGCTGTCTTTTCTACGCATGCTGTTAGATGTGTATCCCTTAAAAAGTGCAAACGTTTTCGTGACTCGTGCTTTGTTCATTTACCTTTTCTACCAAACCAGAATTGAAAAAAAAGTTGTAATTTGTGTTACTGTGTAATTCGTGTTGTTTAGTTGTTTTAATGAAATAAAAAAGGTCAAATATTATAATTATTGTGTTCAGAATAATGAAACCTAAGATTTGACGAGAAATAAAATTGAATTATCGATTAATCGTCACACTGAGAGAAATAATAATCAAACTAATATTTCTCATTTGCTCATTTGCTAGAAAGCCATCTGGAATCAAAAAAGTGTTCATTCCGCCTGAAAATCAATTATTATCTTTTACGCTCCCCTAAACTCGTAAACGAAGCTCTATTCGCGTTGACGGCATTGAGCTTCGTTCGCGAGTTTAGGGGAGCGTCAAAGATAATGATTGATTTTCAGGATACAACTGCAGCGGTCGTACGTTTTTTTCTCTGGATTTGTATCGATTAATCGATGTAAATCATTCATTCGCTTCGACTATAGGTTGCGCAGTATTCTTTCGATTAATATTCGATTTCCGTAGGAAGTATACGATTAATCGATTAATCGAACGATTATCGGGGATCACTAGTAGCGGTTGTATTCCAATCCTTTTTCTTCTAGATCTCTGTTGTCTATACGTTTTGAAAAGCTCTTTGTTTGATAGGATGTACGAGATTCATTTTTTCCAAGTCGTCAAAATCAGAGTCATTCATGGCTGCATGTCGGGAAGATGAACCTGTACATCAGAATAATTATCAGTATTTGAACTTACAAGGAATAATAGTTCAAATTCCCAGTGGAATAATTGCTTTTAGATCAGTAACATCAGTAACACATTCTTATACATGATCTTCATCTACATCACCAATCATAGCTTGATAGCGGTAGATCTTGTTCTGAAAATCATCCAGAAGCGTAGCATCACCTACTTTTTCATATGGTCTTCATCATCACTTTCTGGAGTCCACTCTTCATCTATTGATAGCGAAGCTTCGAGCTTGTTGACCTCTACGTCGAAATTACTTTGGCGATTGAACATTGGAAGCATTTGTACGTTATCACCAAAACTATTACGAACTAGAACTAGTTATACGAACTAGTGGGTTTGTTATGGTGGTGGCATGCTTGCCTTTATATGGACTGGATTCCGATGAAGGATGCCCGATGAGTACTAGCATTCATATCTAACGATGTGAGAGATCTTGGATTATGAGCATGCTGAATATTGTTAACAAGTAGATGGAATTCAAACGAGCCTGGCATACCCTTATTCACGGGAGCTCTAGGGAGAATTCCCTATAGAGGACAATAACAGATCTAGAGCTGACAAAATAGTCAGATTTCAATATTCTTGTTCAGGAGTGGAATCAACGATAATACGAATTCACGTTGCTTTGCCAGTTACCTTTGCTCATATCAGAAAGTTGAAACAAAACGATCAGCTTCACTTCGATGGAACGATGTAAGCAAGATTTAAGCTTGCTGCTGGATAATAAATAATTTTACGAATTTCAGTTTATACTCTACTGAATTTTCTAAGATTGAATTGTATCGAGTTTGCGATGTACTTGAACTCATCTTTGTGATTAATATGAATTTGTTTCACCAATCTCGTACTTTTTGTTTTTGTTGACAGATTCGCATGCTTTCATAATTCAATTGAAAGAATTTAGCGAAAACATTTAGCATGAACCAATTTCGTACCAGAACAATTCGCTCATTCTAAAACAAGCATAAGTCGGTAATCACTTCCTCACACTGCGCTACATCAAAAGTTTCGCAAACAACACCAAGATTAATATCTTTATTTTCATGCAGTTCTTTATTGAAGATAACCTCACCGGCTTGTGGAAACAAAGTATATTCAGCGTATTTATAAACACGAATTGAAAATATATCTACCCAAATGTATTTTTGATCCTTTGATCAAATAGGTCTATATAAAAAGTTGAGCATTGTGAGTTCTGCATTTCTTTCAAAATAATTAGTAGTTTTTGTAAATTAATTGATAGTTGGTTAAATTCTCGAATACAAAATGCATTTGATTTCGGTCGAACAGTGTATGAGCACCTTAAGACTTGGGTAAAATCCCAATATACAGCTTGTTATAAATGGTCGTGTAAAAATTATTTTCTACGTCCCGCGGCAAAGCGAGTTTTTGTTGACATTAGTTCATTGATGTTCGTGGAGGTGGTTACAAAAGTGATTCGTATATAATGTGCGTCATCAAAACTTTATGTTGAGTTTTTGATAGCTGTTTCATTTAAATTCCTCCCAATTTTATTGCAAAAGCAAAAAAACAAAACAAACGCAAAACAGTGTTGTGTGATAGTGTTGAAATACCGAGAGACAAAGGAGAGGCGTAACACTAGAGGTTTGTAAATAACATTCGCCCGCTGTGTTTTGTTTTCTTTTGAAAACAGCTGATAAAAACTCGAAGGAAATTTGTGCTCAGTGCTTGTGTTTGCTCTATTCTATGGAACAAATATTTCATGGAATAGTTTCAATATTTAGAAAGAATATTCCATTTTGAAGTTCAATGAAACAGCTGGATTGTTTTCAATTCATTCGAATCAAAAACAGTCCAAATCAACCCTGTTAGCATAAACGGTCGTAAAATAGCGGTAATTGGATGTCGACACCTATTGTCTGGATGATAGATTTGTTACTTCAATGAGCTCGAATTTCAATTATCGGGTAGAAGATAATTTGTCTCGGTTGTTGTCCTTTCACGGGGCGTAATATTTAGATGAGTTTACGTCAACTTTTTCTGTTGAAACATTAAATATATATGCTATACAAGGGCACAGTGGAGCCTCCACGATTTGCTTCAGTTGTCGCTTCTCTTTATGTTTAGTTCCACGCTCCGCATTTTGTATGTTTTTCATTTCGCTTCGAAACAGTAGTGATTATCTGATGATTTGGTGAGTCATTACTATTCGTACTTTCGCGAGTTCGTCACTTACCGTTGGAATTTGCTAGCGTTGTCTGTAGGGCTTTTGTAATAATTATTATTTTGAAATTTGAAATTTTCAAATATTTTTGAACAATTGTGCAAATGTTTATTGAGTTCATATACCCATACAATTATTCCTTTTTCTAGACCACAACCACGTCATCGTCTGGCTCCGCCTAGCCGCTGTTGCAAAAAAAACATGATAGCGGCAAACAACCATCGCAGCACTAACAATGATCCAACCGAGTCGTCAGAATCGTCCCCTATAACGGGGACAAACAATGGAAGTTCGTCCAGGATAATCCGACAGTTCGGTAGCCTGTTTCAATCGTCCACACCGCACACGGAAAACGCAGGCTATGTTGAGTTTGGGAGCATATCCGATCCGGAAGCTCAATCCGGGCGAACGCTTGGCACATTTGCCGGTGTGTTTTGTCCAGTAGCGTTGTCTATGTTCAGTGCTTTGGTTTTTATACGTGTTGGTGAGAGTTGCTGCTTCCGCTGTGTTTTCGCACATCAAATTTGAAATTGTTTCTTATTTCTTTCGGGGTAGGTTTCATTGTTGGAAACGCCGGTCTGTACATCACGCTGTTGCAATTTGTGATCGCCTATGTCATTTTACTGTTTACCGTTTCATCTGTTTGCGCCATTTCCACCAATGGAGCCGTTGAGGGTGGTGGAGTTTATTGTGAGTATAGCCGAGATAACTCGTTGTTTTTATACAGTGATACAAACTCGTATTCGTACGTCATCATGTAGATCTCTTTTCACTACTTTTGTAAGTCGAAAAATAAGCTTTCGAAGCATTCTATTTAGATAAAGTCATAGAGTCACATTAGAGTAAAAATGTATGTTATCTGTCTTCAGAAAGATGCTTTTTATTTCTTAGAATACAAGTAGTGGGTTATATCTGATATAACCGCAGTGTGGACGTAGGACTATCGCTAGAATGGTAATCATTTGTTTGAAGTTGCATCTGAGGGGCTTTAACGCGAAAGACATTCATCCCTTAGTTTCCAAAGAATGAATGAATATTTTGAAAGAACGCTGAAAGTTTTTCTTGTTAGTGTGTGAGTGGATGAGTATAGATATTAAATTTTCTGAACAAAGATACACATGGAATTCAGCCCTTTTGAACTTGTCCTGAATAGAGCCGACGCGCCTCGATTATACGCCCGTGTTCGGGGACACCTATTCCGTTCACCAAAAATGCATGCGAGTAAAAAAGTACTCACAACTTGCATGTATCTCAGCTGTACGGCACCCGCCATGTTTTTGGTGCCAACATCTCAAACGTCAAAAGTATTTGTTTTCTTCATAACAGCGATCCACGTTGACGGCTTTGATCTTTGTTGACTAGTTTAGGGGAGCGTCAAAGAATAGCTGATTTTCGGTCGGAATGAACGTTTTCAAAATTATAATTGTGAATGAAAATTAGCTTTTCCATTTCAAATCAGTATTCTATTTGAATCATAAACATTTTTGTTTGGAGGTGGTGAAAAAGTCTCATACGAAAATTGTATATGAAGACAACAGAACAGTAATGTGATTGGGAGAGAAGAGCATAATACATAGGCGTGTGAGCGAGACCATTCTCATGTCACATAGCAATTACAACTTAATGGATTTATGGGCGAAGGTAGAAAGTGGACCATTGCGATTTTTACGACACCGATTAACAAAAGTGGCATGAGGAAGAGTGCATTCACTTGTGAGACACTATCATGAGCAACGCCGATACAACCTTTGCTATTGCAGGCCAATATGAAATGCAACAGCACGTGTGTTCAAACAAAGAAATTAAGTGTACAATGAGCTTTATTATCACATTACTGATCGACTACTCATCCGTATTCGGAATTCTGATCGAGTCAGAATTACCCGAACGGATAGCAATTTTGCATTCTGTAATCCGTTGAACTCAAGTCCCATGGAGTTGTGCAGATGTGACAACCTTGCCACGCAATTCGACATAGACGACTTTAAGCTTCGTGTTCCATCTCTGTAAAGCAAAAATGATAATAGATTTTCGAGTGGAATTAACACGCCATCAAATCAAAAATTATAAATGATATATACCCCTAACGTATCAAGTATTTGTGCTATGTACAAAGTAACACATGCTCTGCAAGTGCGAAAAATCTTGAACGGAAATTGTATCTGATGTTATTTTTTATTTAACAACCAAAATATTTACTAGAATTAATTTATATGGCCGAACAAAGTTTGCTGGGTCAGCTAGTCGTTTGTATGAAATGACCATTTCATTGAGTCGAAGTAGAATTATTAACGCTTGAAGAAGGAATGGATTCCTCCTCGGGAATACTTAGCACAAATAACACCCCCTTACCACTAATTGGAAACAACGATCGATTGCGGCATTCGAACATAAATGATTTTATAACTGCTGCTTTCATCAATGTGGTTTCTTCAATATGGTGAAATATCCTCTACACCATATCAAACATTCGTATTCTCCACTATCAAATCCATAGTCACTGGCATCCATCTGTATCGAATTACCATCGATACTTCGGTTTCCGCTAAATGCTTCGTTCAGTCCGGTTGCAGAAAAGAAATGTGATTGGGAGACAAGAGCATAATGCATAGGCGTGTGAGCGAGACCATCCTCATGTCACATCGCAATCACAACTAGTTGGATTTCTGAGCGGGTATCAGCTTAAATACAGATTTGTGTGATTTCAATAGTCTCTTCTCAAAGCAATGTTTAAGCTATTAAAACATATTTTTGGCATGTAACGCATATAACGCGTAGACATTTTATCTTTCGAATGAAGTGGTTATCATATCATTTCGTTCAGGAATTGATGCTCAGAATCTTGTAGTTCTGGCATGATGCTCTCGTTTTCGAAACTTTGAACTTACACCCAGTATAGAAATGAAAGACGTAGTCCTACTTCAAAATAGATTGTAGATTAGCGAATGTATGAAAATTGACTCAAACTCATATTCGTACAGTAATTGAAATTTCAATTCAAATTCAAAGGCTAATTTCTGGATTCCATCTTCAGTATGGTAACCCTTGTTCATTCCAACAGTCTTTAGGTGCCGTTATCTACAAGCTTTTTGGTGTACACTGAATTCTTTTTTACACGACTGATGCGTGCGCGCAAAACTAAAATCACTTTAAAAAAAACCCCTAATATTGATCAAATCGCGTAATTTCAAGAGAATCACGTAAAAAAAGATTGCCCCATCACCGGCGTGCGCTCGTCACAACCGCACTCGCAAACGCTCTCGCGTAAAATAAAATCACGCAAAAAATCGCATAAAAAAGAATCCAGTGTATTTGGGAAGAATATTCATCCATCAAGTGTTTTTCAAGATCCTCATTCTTAGAAATTTGATGGTTTTTAACCTTCCTACGCAAATCACTCCCTTGGCTTTTGATGAGAATAATGTCGGGGGATTGTGGTGGTAAATAACTTTTGAGCAATTATAAAGTAACCATGTGCGAACATCATGTGCCTTGTGCTTTGGGTCATGGTATTGGTAAAACTTCAATGCACGATACAATCCCATTTTTTGACACTTTCCTTCATATTTCCCTTCAGGATGTTCAAATAAACATTGTGATCCAATACACCATCGATGAAAACCACATTAGCCAAAAAGGTTCGTAATGTACCGAGGAACAATTTAAATGCACGAGCACCAAAGAAAAAACCGTTCATCGGCAAGAAAAATCAGATCTCCAATTGATCAAAAACTCCGATTGATTTTCTCCTAAAGCGTCGTGCACAAATTACGTAACGCTAAAAATCCAGATTTTGGACCCCCCCCCTACGTAACGCAATTTCCTATCTCTAAAACACAGTAAGTAACAGTAACGCAACCTCGACCCCTCTCCCCCCTTATCGCGTTACGTAATTTGTGCACGACGCCTAAACAGCTCGTAGATAACGGCTAATGACAGCTATAGTCTGTTACAATGGACAAGGGTTACCATACTAAAAATGGAATCCTGAAATTGATCAACGCCTTCGAAATCAAATTAAAATTTCAAATACCGTACGAATATGAGTTTGACTTAATTTTCATACATTCGCTATCTACAATAATTTTTCAAGAAACAAAAAGCATCTTTCTGAAAACATAGCGTAGCCTTTATTTCTCATGAAACTATGACTTTATCTAAATACTACATGGGCTGAAAAGTCCCGGGATTTTTTTAATGAAAACAATGGTTTTTTGGGCAAAGTTGTATTTATTCATCAACATAGTTTCCATCGAGTGCAATACACTTGGTATAGAGCCATTCCATGCCAAACCGATGAAGTAGTTCTCAGATTTTCGTCAATTTTGTTCTATATCGAAAACATCAGACACGTTTTTTTATTTCTTTATTAGGGTGCCCATTTACATTTTAGGGTGGTCCGAAAAATCTATTTTTCCACTTTTTCCTAAAAATGCCTTTTTTCAAAAATTCATAACTTGAACCACTGAACCGATTTAGATGATCGACATATCAAATTGAAGCCAATAAGCTTTATTGAAAAAATGTCGAGTTTGCAGAAGTGGATTTTATTTTTCTAATTAGCTAAAACTACAGAACAATATAAAAAAATATAATTTATTCCTCTCTTTGCCTCGTCGGTATTATCCTTGTCTGGAACAGTGCCTGTGGTGGGTCGTAACAACTACATCGCCAGTTGATGTAGCAACGGTATCCTTTGGTAGTGAGTGCCTCCTTGCTACGTTAATAGCTCCTGTAATGATCTTATCTCAACGGGTACTAAGTTCTGCTTATGTAATAGGAAAGGAAGGGAGAATGGACAAGTGGGAGTAGGAGATGCGACCTAAATAATAGCGCTTCTTAGGAAGACATATATGGGAAACATAATTTTTTATAATTATTAATTGTAGTCGTTTTTTATTGTTCTCATGGCTTTGAACTAGAGGGTAATATACTTTTTATATTTTTTCTTGAAAGCTGAGGTTTTTTACATAACATCTGAATCTGAATCGGTCCAGTAGTTCAAAAACTATGAATTTTTGAAAAGAGTCATTTTTGGGAAAAAGAGGAAAAAGTTGATTTTTTGGACAACCCTAAAATGGAAATGGTCAATAAAAAAATAATAAAAATACAGTTCTAATGTCATGTTTTGAGATAAAGAACAAAACTACCACTTTTGACGAAAATTCGGGAACCACTATATCGGTTTGGCATGCAATGGCTGTATAGTGAGTTTCCAACATTTCGTTTACTTTTTCTGTAGTATGAAACGTTTAAGTCTTCGAAATATGCCTTAGTGTCGCTCTGCAGACTGTTTATTGAACTGAGGAGTGTGGTAATGGATTCACGTTTCATTCTTTGTCTCAAAATAACGAAAGAAGTCCACTCGATTACGCTTCAACAACGCCAAACAGGCTGTTGAATCACAAACGCGCCGCTGTTTTTGGTCGATGATCAGCAAACGTGGTACCCATGGCGCGGTTAGCTTTTTCATGTCCAAAATGTCATGCAAAATGTATCCCACTGGTTCTTTTGAAATGCCTACGGCCTCAGCTAACTCGCATAACTTTACTTTACGATCGTTCAAAACGGATCGATGCTCTTGTTTTACGATTTCTGGATTCGTAGTCTCTTTTGGGCTTCCACAGCGATGTGCATTTGCGGTGCTTGTACGGCCCATTTTAAATTCACTAAACCACCGATAAACTGTTGCTCTTGAAGGGGCTGAAGCGGAATAACATTTCATCAACCACTGCATGGATTGTTCAGGAGTTTTTTTTTTCATCAAAAAACAATGTTTGATCAAGATACGGTATTGGTTTTTTTCATTTTCTATACGAATGCTCAGGTAGTGATACTTAAACAACTGTAGTTTGTGAACATATAAATGAAATGTCATGAAACTTCAAACATAAGCTAGTGACAGATGAACCTCTCAAAATGAATCTTGCTAATTTTCTAGTGGCGCCATCTGTTGAAAAATCTTGTTTTCGACTAACAAAAGTAGTGAAAATAGATCTGCATGGTGCCGTACGAATTCGAATTTGAATCACTGTACGATTGAAATCTATTCCTTTGAACCAGTTATGATAAGTCGCACACTTGGACCGGAGTTTGGTGGATCTATCGGGACGCTATTCTTCCTGGCGAACGTTGTTGGATGTGGGCTGGCGATAACTGGATGTGCTGAAGGTATAATTCAGAACGTCGGATCGACAGAAGGACAAGGTTCGATCCTCCCGGATGGGAGATGGTGGCGCTTTCTGTACTGCAGCTCCATCAATACGCTAATGTTGCTTGTGGTGCTCATCGGCGCGGAAATGTTTGCCAAGACGTCTATGATGATCCTAGGTGTGGTGGTCGTGTGTCTGATATCGACGTACATAAGCTTCTTGTCGAAGAGTCCAATGGAAGTGGCAATACCGGCGGAAAATAGTCTTGTTCAGAATGCAACTCATAAGGTGTTCGGGAACTATACGGGAATGAACATCTACACTCTGGAGGAGAATTTATACAGCCACTATGGACAGGACTATACCTCAAATGGGAACGAGGTGAATTTCGCCGTCGTATTTGGCGTCCTGTTTTCTGGTGTGACCGGGATAATGGCAGGAGCAAACATGTCAGGCGAGCTTAAGAATCCCTCACGCAGTATTCCCGCTGGGACGCTTTCTGCAGTTCTATTCACGTTCCTATGTTATATCCTCCTGTCAGTATGCATGGCTGCAACAACGCCTAAATTCCTGCTACAGAACAATTTCTTATTCCTCGGACCAATCAACCTGTGGCCCACCTTCGTTACAATTGGAATCCTAACGGCTACATTCTCCACAGGACTGAGTAATCTCATCGGATCCAGTCGAGTGTTGGAGGCATTAGCAAAGGACAAAGTGTTCGGCTCGTTGTTGAATTTCGTAGTGAAAGGAACGTATAAAAACAATCCGATAGCAGCCGTCATCGGGAGTTGGGTTCTAGTGGAAGCCATCCTCCTGATAGGATCGTTGAATACGATAGCCCAAATCAACTCCGTCCTGTTCATGTTGGCTTATCTCGCAACGAATCTTGCCTGTCTAGGAATTGAAATAACCGGAGCGCCAAATTTCCGCCCCACGTATAAGTACTTCACGTGGCACACAGCCTTCATCGGTCTCGTTGGAACCGCTGTGATGATGTTCGTCATAAACCCAATCTATGCTTCCTCCAGTGTCATTCTATGTCTGCTACTTGTGATCGCCCTTCACCTGTTTTCGCCAGCCTCACAGGGCGTGCAATGGGGTTCTATCTCGCAGGCGTTGATGTTCCACCAGGTGCGAAAATATTTGCTCATGCTGGATTCGCGCAAAGACCATGTGAAATTTTGGCGACCGCAAATGCTGCTCCTCGTTTCCAGCCCACGATCCAGCTGCCCGCTGATACACTTCGTCAATGATATGAAAAAAGGTGGCCTGTATGTGATTGGTCACGTGAAAATTGGCGAATTTTCGGAGAATGATTCCTCCAATGATCCTACAATTGAGGAATACACGCAGTGGCTGTCGCTGATTGATCATATGAAGGTTAAAGCGTTTGTGGAGTTGACTCTGTCCAAGAGTATTCGCGAAGGCATACAGCATCTGATCAGAATCTCCGGAATGGGAGCCATGAAGCCGAATACAATTATTCTTGGGTTTTATGATGAAGAAATGTCAAAGGATTTCTTTGAGCAGTGAGTGCGCTTCTGTTATAGATTTAGTTCCCATCAATGATATTATTTTTTTGTTTTCCAGTGAAAGTTCCCCATACAAAACCAGTGAATTCGATGGCAATGGAGTGAAACTGTTCCCATATAGACGTTCTGGCGAGCAGAAAGTGTTACTACCGACGGACTACGTTCAAATAATCGACGATGTGTTGCGAATGAAGAAAAACATTTGTCTGTGCAGACATTTTCATGGGTTGGATAAACAGATGATCGCCAAGAGTAATCACATCCGCTATATCGATGTTTGGCCGGTGAATATTTTTGAACCCAAAAACGAGGATCCGTTCGATGTGGTATCGTTGTTTATGATGCAGTTGGCCTGCATTATCAATATGCTGCCGGTCTGGAAGAAACTGGAGCTGAGAGTGTTTTTGTGTGAAACGGAAGCGCAACCGGAGCCCAGGTAAATTAACAGATTGCATTTGATTGGTTTTTCTTGTGCTCTTATACCGTCTGTCTCACTGTTTTGTCTGTATTCTATATTTCTTTACCATACCTTGTTTCGCCTGCGATTGTACATAAATACCTATCGGAACATTTCCTTTCGTAATGGTTGTTTTGAAAACATTAACAGTAACTTTCAAATGAACAGCACACCCTTCGAGCGACCGGCAGAGTACCGACTGAATCAACTGTTGAAATCATTGAGGATTTCCGCTTCGATACATCAGGTTAGTCTCCTTTGATATATTATCTACACCGTTTCTCGAAAAACTACCTAAAGAGCTGAGAGTAACTCTACGCCAAAATATTCGAAACTCGGTCTCAGACTCATCTCAAGACGATTACCGAAACCGTGAGACTCGTTATAGGATGCGGCACTAATTTTCGTCATAAGCCCATAAGCCCATAAGTTCTGTCACAAGCCTTAATAACCGTCAAATGCGCTGATGGAGAGATGTGATATTGCTAAAAAAAACGCGTTAATTGGAAAATCCGCGTAAAAAAAAAACGCGTTAATTGGAAACAACGCATAAAAAACCAGGTGTACTGGAAAGACATCAATGGAAGGATTTCCCAAAATACGTCTTGTCCAATTGCATGATATTTTTGCTGAAACGTGATAAAAATTTCCTTTAAACATTCGTTCTGGTGTACATCTTGATTGATAACCAAACCAGAGGGCTTGAACCATGGCTTAGAGATATCCTCACAGAACTTTTTTTTATGTTTGGAGAATTATTCATGGAATAGTACCGATTGTATCCGAGAATGTGCGTATTCGAAAGAGGGAAGTAACTTTCGTCGTCCAGTCGTCCAAAACAAAAAAAAAATCCGGAATATTTTCTTATCAATCAGCGGCAATGGAATTTTATCGTTGAAATTTGTTTCTCAGTGTATTCCGGGGCTCTTATCTTCAATGTTTTGCAGATCTCCTTGTGAGAACAGTGGAACTTTTTTGTGGCACCCGTTGGCTCAGTGAATCCTTGTTGTTGAAGGCACGAGAAAGTGAACTTTTGCGTTCCTAATTTTGGCTGGTCCTCCATTACCTTGCTCGCGAGAAGTTGTTGGGGATCTGATTCTGAGCTCGTTTGTTGTTTACCGTAGAGAAATTGAAAAATTTAAGTTGTCACCCGTTGGAACGTTCGTGATATCAAGCCAATTTTTGATTTCTTCATAAGATCGGAAGCGTTCTTCGGAAGAAGCCGACGCCATGGACTGGAAAAAATAGTAATCTGAGGGGCCATGTCTGGGGAATATGGCAGATGAAGCAGTTCAATCTTTCTGAATAATTAATTTTATTTTCGGTGGTTTTCTATGTTCTGTACCATCCAAATCAAAATCAATGCTTCAGAATCATTTAAACATCTTTTCACACATGTTTACCGATTTAGCATATACGTCGTTCGAAAAATTTCAAAAGTTTCAGTGCCTCTGAAATCGCGGAAAAAAAAGTTAGGACAAAAAACAAGGTGATTTTCGTAATCTACGTTTTATTTTCTATTTTTCACATAATCGCCGTAACGTTCGAGTCATTTTTCATAGTGTGGCACGAGTTTTTATATTCAGAGCGCGAAGTGCGTAGCGTCCAACTTTTTGAAGTACAGTTACATCGTACGTATCGCGTCACGAATTTCTTCAGTGTTATCGAATCGTTGAACGCCGAACGCCTGTTTCATCACCGGAAATAAGTGATAGTCGCTAGGGGCGAGGTCTGGGGAGTAAGGTGGATGCTCGAATACAGTCCATTTAGGTTTTTTCAATTGCTCTTGAGTTACGCGAGCAGAATGGGGCCGCACATTATCGTGGATGAGGAACACTGCTCAAAGTTATTGATGGGTTTTCACCCAAAAAATCATGATTTCAATTTTAATTTACTCAAATACAAAAAAAAATATATATATATCTTTGCAAATCACATATTATATAGAGTGAAATTCGTTCTTTAAAATTCCGCCAACAAACATTTTTTATGTTTGCCCCAGATAGAATGACAAGCAATTGAAGAGAGCGTATTTTTTTGGGAAGAAAAATCAATAGTTGAAATATTGACAAGTTCTGCATCGCAAAATGTGTTTCGAGGACAGTTTGCATGTAGAATTTGAAATATAAAAGTTAGAGCAGAAAAACTGTTTTTTTCATGGTGACCCTAACGTAACCGAGAAAAAAGGCGCTATATCAATTATTTCAAGAGATATAAAAAAAACTTTGTTCAACAAAGATGTCTCAAATAACTGGTACTATAACATTGGCGAACTATGTTTAGCTCTATCTATGAAGATAAGAAAGTTATATTTTTTATTTCATCGAAAATTTTGGTCACCCTATTTTTGATAACTAAGACAGTTTTTGTCTAGAGAATAACTGTCGAGCTCCAAATGCTAATTTCCACTTAAATGCATCTCCTGGACCATTGTGCATTGTGCAGTGGAAAGAGATTGTCTCCGAAAAGGTTTCAACTCTTACTGAGTCAGCAAACAACCAAACTGACCCCTTTAACAGAATATTGTGTAAGACTTCGTACCCGGAATAAGACATTGTACGATTTGCTCATGGATGAATTAACCTACGTGAAGGTCGAATTTTCAAGACAAGAATGTTACATGGTAACGGCTAAGGAAGATGTTCATGCGAAGTACAAATAGTTTTAGCTGATAAAGTCGCAAAAAAAAACTCATCGTCAGGCAGACAATATGCATTTACGACCAGAAAACTAAAGTTGAGAAATACTGAGTAATTATGAAGGGAAAACTGAAGGCAAAGGCTAAATTGACCAAAAACCTCATTCAAATAAAATTTGGTGGAATAAGATGGCAAATATGATGGGCGATAGATTTGTGCGCCACCTAATGAATTCCAGGAAAACATGAAGAATTATAAAAAAAAACTATGGATGGGTTATACCTATAATAACCGCAAGGTTGATGAAGAACTACCATTGGCTTAGTAATCATTTAAGTGTATTGATTAAATTATTGATTAAACCAGTGATTGAAAGAAACAATTTCCTAATTCAATTGCGAACAAATCCCGATTTAGGTCAATTCATGCATTGTGATAGGTTACGTTCTTCGTTGCAAGTCTGACGTATGAAATAATGCCTTGTTCATTTCATTCATTATCGTTGACATTAATATATGAGCGGAAGAATGGCTAAATGATCAATGTAGTTTACATTTCCCTCTGAAGTTATTGCATCTCCAAGTACTTCTCGTACTTCTTGAACCGCAAGTTTGCTTGATTTAATGAACTTCTAGCACTCAGTTTTGATTTTGACATGTAAATTTAACGCCTATTGTTCAATCGACGTTATCGACGTAATCGCAGCAAATTGTTATCAACACATTGCCAAACGGTATACGTAGAAGTTCAGTGAGCTACAAAAGTACCCGCACCTTGCATATATTTGCAATGCCGATTTCCCTAGACTCGTTAGTTTAGAAGTCTGTGTTAGGGAAACTCGTTCAAGTCTGCGGATTTGCAACGCCGATTTCCTCAGGCTCCTAAATTTTGAAATCTGTTGTAGAGAAACATATTCCGGTCTACAGAAATGCATGCGAGAACAAAAGCAGCCGAACCTTGCATCTATTTTGCAATGCCGATTTCCTCGGGCTCATTGGTTTTGAAATCTGTGTTGGAGAAAAACAGATTCCAGCGATCGTACATCAACCGCTGCGCAATCGTAATTGAGTGGATTTCCGAGCGGGCATTCGTTCATATATAGATTTGTGTGATTTCAATAGCGTGTTTTCAAAACAATTTTTAAGCTATTGAAACAAGTGTCCGGGTCAATAATCAACATTCATATAACTCTTTGACATTTTGTCTTTCGAATGATTATCATACCACTCCGTTCAGCCGGCAAAGAGATGTTAACGTTCAAAACCTTCATTCCAAGCGTCACGCTTTCGTTTTCGAAATGTTGAATTTACACCCCGGTACAGAAATGAAAGACGTAGTCCTACGTCAATACACTCCGCATCACATGGGCAAACGTGAACGCTGTGATGCGCGGTGAAACTAATCGCTTCGTTTTCCAGGTTTGGGAAGCGACACTGAAAATAATGGATTTTCAGGATGAATGAACACACTTTTAAAATAAAAATTATGAATGAAAATTAACTTTTTCGTATCGAATATGTTTAGAAAAATGACACGTTCTTTCGCAAATTGTGAATAAATATTAAACGAATAATCTGTTTAATTTTTACACAACCATTCCATGACAAACCGATATCGTGGTTCCCAGATGTTCGTCAGAATTGGAAGTTTTGTTCCTTCTGGTAAAAATTAGACCAATTTTTTTACGTAGGACTAGGTCTTACATTAAGGGTGCCAAATTAGAAAACAGGTCACGTTTTTATGAAATAAAGTTAACGTTAATACTTATTTTTGCTGCGAACGGAAACTAAAAAAAAAACTAATACAATCCAGAATTACGAAAACAAAATTCAACTTTTTTGCAAGTATAATATTTTTCCAAAAAAAGCTCATTGGCTTCAATTTGATATATCGATCGTCTGATTCGGTCTAGTAGCTCAAAAGTTGTGAATTTTCGAAAAAAAAAGTTTTGGAAAAAGGGAAAAAAATTTTTTTTGGACCAGCCTAAAATATACATATAAATGGCACCATAATAGGATAAAAAATTCACGAAAATCTGAACCCCCATATTGGTTTGGCATAGAACGGCTGTATATTGATATACATTCAAGGCGTTTTACTTGGCAAAAGAAATCTCAAATAAGTACTACTAATAAAAATGATGCAAATACACCTACTTTGATATGGCAAAATCACCTCTTGGAACGTTTGTGCCATTCAAGAAGACTATTTTTACATTATAATGAAGAGTATCAGTAAAAATATCAGTAAATTTATCAAGAAATGGTCAAGTAAGGATCAGGACGCCAGGTTTGATCAAATAACATGAAGTAAAAAATTCATTCCAAATTTAAAAGCAGTCTCGAGAAAGAGTTGGATTTAGAAATTAGAATTTGGAACAATCCTTTGCTTTAAGGTTTTAGCGTTTTCTGTAATAAATATTGTGATTAAGTGCTCATTAAATGATTTATTCTGAGAAACGAGTTGTTCCAGTACGTTTTTTTCCATCATATAATACATTAAATACCTTCAACCTTTCGCTAGATTCCGGAGTGGAATAAGGACATGGATTTCCCCATGCACAGGAATATTCTCAAGCAATTTACCAGTAAAAGTGACAGTAACCAGGTGATAACGGAGGAGAATGTTAACCGTTCCAAACTGTTCATGCAGAGGTAAAGACAAACACAAAAATGCATTAGTACTTCGACACTCGATTCGTTTTCCCTTTCTATATTTCCAGAGTGAACCAAATAATTCGCGACAAATCGAATGCTACGGCGGTAACATTCATGTATCTTCCCGAACCTCCCAAACTCTCCACGATTGATTACAAGGAAAAATGTCACAACTATCTGGATCTGCTGACCGAGCTAACGTCCGATCTGCCTCCGACCATATTGGTTCACGGAATAAACGCCGTGACGTCCACCACACTGTAGATCTCCTCAACGCTAACGATAGGCGGGCATTAGTCCTGATGTGATACCCAAGCTATGCATGTGTGAACCGTTAGACGAATGCAATAATTTTGGTAGTACAGCTTAGATATTACATAAATGCTATCGTGCTTGATATATTGAATACTGTATTCTCGTTCCAGGGAAAAGAGTACAGTCCATGGCTACTGAAACGTCTCTACACAGTATCTTTCCCTTTACACACCTATATTATGGTATTCATAAATTATTCGTTTGCCGAGGAGTACCATTTACTACTAGTACAGAGCATTGTTCTATTCATCATGCTTATAACAGAAATACAAATAGTTTCAATTTTAGTTTTCTGACTCTTATACATGATATATTTGGCAGAATATTGCATTACGTTCGATTACACTTTAGTAAATTTAGTGAAAGCATTCCTTTGTTTGTGACTAGAAACTGGCAAACGGTTAACACAGAGACAGAAGTATATTAGCGAGTAGAAAAATGAGTGCTGTCGCTTAGATGTAACGGAATTAAGCATGCATTATAGTATTACAAGAAAACATACCCCGATTGTGATCCGCAAAGAAAACTCATCTTTCAGTGTAGTGTATGATCGAATTATAAATTAAAATTTATAGATGTGTAATATATTTTACAATGAAATTTTGTTTGTATATTATTCTTTCACCCCCATTGGGCAAAATTGCCTAAGTCGATTTTATAGACATCGATTTCCTGCAACGATGGAGGCACATTTCTTTCCTTCAATTCCTCAGGATATGTCCAAAATTGTTTACACTCAGAGCATTCTTTCGCGCGATTCTCAGCAAGCTTGTCGACGAATTTCTTGGCCGTGGACTCAGTGGCAATCAACTTTCCAACGAGCTCATCAGTTCGTTTACTCTTCTGGTATTCGATCGAAGCAGCTGTAATCGATAGGTATTGGTTTTGTTCTAGGTATGACATTGAAATAAATGCTTACCGCGTTGTTTAATTTGCACTATTTCGTCTGGCCGGTAGTGACTGTAACGACATGCAGCTCCAAATGAGCATTCTTGGGAGGTGAGCAACGTTCGACATGGTTTCTTTGTGGCTATTTCCCGCAATACCTGGCTTGTATCTGTAGAATAGACATATCATATCAAACGTTCATATTAAAATGACAATGGGTGGAAAGGAAACTTTCTACGATGAACGTTTTAGAACATTCCTGGGGGAAAACCTTGAATGTACTGAAATTAGTGCATTAATATTATCAAAAATCATAACTCCAGATTTTTTTGAAAGAATTACTTTGCTAGATTATGAAGTAAAATGATTAAACGGAATTAACGAAGTGTGCTGCTGCATCGAATGCCGAGACCTTACCTTTGAACCTTTCGTAGTATGCTGCCTTGTTGCGCCCGTGTGGAATTCCCTCGTTGTGCCTTCTAACAATATTCGGATCACGTTGAATATGTTTGTGACAGTAATCACAGTAATATTTCTTGCCCATTTTATTAAAATTGTCTGGGGAATTTGCAACATTTATGAGAAACACATTGGTATTTAATGGCACTAAAAGAGAATGGCATTAAAGAGATCTGTAGCTATTGGTGGATTTATTCACCCGAAAATAGATGTAAACGGATGAGAATATATATGATTAAACTGACCAGACGTCCCGCGTTACGCGAGACAGTCCCGCATTTCAACAAAATGTCCCGCGTAAGATTACGTTCCGCGAAATGTCCCGCATTTGGCAAAAGAAACGAAAATGTACCGCGATATCAATATACAGTAGAACCCCGATTATCCGCGGAATAGTCTGGCTAGGTCACCGCGGATCACGAAAATCGCGGATAATGCAATAAATGACTAAAAAGGAGATGCAAACACAATATTTCAGCATGATAACTATGTTTTATCAATAAAGGAATCATTAAACTATCCATCTATAAGGTTGTGTACACTAGAAGTCAAATAATGTGAAAGTCATGACCAAAACAAAAATCCAAAATCCTACACCTCACTGATAATTTCCAGGAAAGTCCATAGCATTACTATGGAACTCGCTTTCGCGGATAACCGAGGTTCCACTGTATTTCAATATTACAATTTGATCATGTTGATTTTATTAAATGAAGAACCTCAAAAAACTCTTATTCGGCAGACTGTTCAAGAGAGCTTGCAATGCATCCAAAGATTAATACGTAGAGCTGGTTTCATTGCACCGACAGTGGACTTTTTGTTTAGAGAGTGTCAAATGGGAACGACAGCAACAAAATTAGAAAATGATTTTCGTAAAAGTCCCCTATTGATCCGCAGGGAACAACGTGAGTCAGACGAAAAGTTCATTTTTGGTCCCCTAGCTGGGTCAGGGCCTAACGTGTTAAATAAGAACTAGTGTATACGGGACAGGAAGAGGCAGGGTTGTTTGATGAAGTATCGTAAATGAAGCGCTTGGCGGCCTTACGGAAGTTGGCCGGAACCTCAACCATGGCCGATGAAAAGATGTATGTTGGCGTGTTCTTTTGCCTTTTCGTGGCTTTGGTGGTCGGCTGTCTCTCCATTTTGGCTATTCGCCCAAAAGTTTTCTATCGGTCGCAGCTGAGGGATGTTGGGAAGGTTGGCGGTCTTCGCGACAATGTTTATCTCCAGCCGATCCATCCTCCAGTGATCTTTTGACATACTGGGCAGATACCAGGTTCGGTATGAAGACTACATCACCTTCGCAACTTCCGGTGCGCACTTCATACTGTATATCTCCCAGTTCACCATATGACTCGAAAGAAGAGCGGCTTGGACATTCCCTTCTCGTTTGTCAGAGAATAACCTTCTTCGAGAACTTGATGTGGGTGATATATTCGTCGCCATCGCTTACCTAGGGAACGTAAAGTATGTGGCTCCCTGCCATTCGTTGAATTCAAGCATCAAGTACGTCTTGTCTTTCATTATAAGTACGAAAAGAAGTTTTTCACCAATGAAAAAAAACTTTCGCTTCTTTCACCGGAAAGAAGTTTTCATCAGTACCTTAAGCTACTCCTTCTGGGTGATTGCCTGCTACGCGTCTCGTCTGACGCTTTCGCATAAATATGTCCATTTTGGCCAGATTCTCCTTCACCATTTGGCCGGTTGCTTCGATCTCCCGGCTTAAGAAGCGGCAGGGAGAGGATGTTGTATTTACTAGATTGGCTATTCTGGCGGACACAAAGTGCCTCAGGATGTCCAACTCCTTCGCTGTGAGGTGGAGCTGGCAGTATTAAAAAAAATCATCAAATTGCTTGACACTGCTGCTGTTGATGCGAGTCAACATCCTTGAATCATTTCTGTTGTAGGCTTAATATACGTTAGATTTAAGGAAAATTTGTTCCATTAAATTATCTTTTGTAGTTTTTTTTCATCGCCATCCGAAATTAGTGCATTTTTTTCAATACGGTAAAATCGATGAAAAATGGATTGGAATTTTCGAGCATTCCATTCGATAATAGGAAGAGAATTATAGAATTTGAATCGTGCTTGCCACATTTAAATGCTCTGACTGAGTGAGTGATTTTCAGGCGTAAACAAAATCTAAACCACCGCAAAATCACAACTGAGTGCAGATACTTATAAAGAAATAATACAGATCATGTTTAATTGCAAGGACACATGTTGAGAGTTTCACGAATAAATGAGACTCTCTAAACTATGATTTATGTTCACATAACGTATATAAATAATGTTTTGTTTTTTGTGTCCCGCGTTAGACCTTTGACCATCTGGTCACTTTATATATGATGCACTTCTTCAAGGTAGATAAAACGACTTCTAATAATAAATTCAGGCATATGTAAACGCTGGTAAGAAATCACTAAAGTTTGAGGCAGTTCTACTTCAGGTGAATAAATTCACCGAAAATAGGAATACAGTGACTCAAATCCGTAATCGTACTCCACCATACAGATCTCTTTTCCCTTCTTTTGAAAGTCGAAAACAAGCTTTCGGAACGTTCTATTTAGATAAAATTATAGTGTCATATGAGAGTTAAAAGGTTTGCTGTTTTCAGAATAATGTTTATTATTTCTCTAAAAATGGCGAATGTATGTGCTAATGTTTCAATTGGATTTGAACCAGCGTACGATTATGAATTTGAGTCAATTTTCATACATTAGCCATTTTTGAAGAAATAAAAACCATTATTCTGAAAACAGACAGCAAACCTTTTAACTCTCATATGACGCTATAATTTTATCTAAATAGAATATTCCGAAAGCTTGATTTCGACTTTCAAAAGAAGGGAAAAGGGATCTGCATTGTGGAGTATGATTACGGATTTGAGTCACTGTATATTCATTATATAAGTTCGCGCTAGTTTATGCGATTTCTATAAATCTATATTTCTTCACCTGTATATATCACTAGTCTAAACCCACCGAAACAGATTATTTTGTTTAGCCAATTCTTGCTTATATATGAACTTGTTTGTAAACAAATAAATCCAAATAAATGGATTGAAGAGTTCATTCATAACGTCAGTTTCTATTATTCATTATGAGTTCCCTTCGAAATTCAACGCCAAGACTTTTTTTTTTTTTTTTTTTTTGTATCTGCTCGAGTCTTAGTTGTTATGACAGACTCAAAATTGTAAAGGGCTGAGTTGCAGTGACTATATTGCCCTGTTTATTTTTCCCAGTGGGTTCAAACGGATGAGGCTAACTTGTAGCACCTGTTTCAGTTCCAGAAATAACAGAATTTTTACATTATTGATGTGTGTCTAACATTTTTACAATTCAAGCCTGATATCTTCAAGAAAATCACAAACTTCTATGTACATATTAACATTTTTTGTTTTAAACAGAGCTATTAAAGAGTTGAACTTGCCATCAAATGAATATTTTGAACGGAAACGATTATGTTCGGGGCAGTGTAATATTACATGTTCGCTAGTTTCAGGTTCATCGCATAATTCGCAATTTTCGTCGTTAATTATTCTCATTTTCGCTTTCCAGAATTTTGAAAAATTGTGTCCTGATAGCAGTCTGTTCAAGGTTCTTGTTTGTTTGTTAGTCAAATCTTTATTGTAAAACCATGGGTTGTTTTCGAATTTGTTTTGAAATTGAAAAAAATGTTTGCCTTTTTCTACAGCGTACTCTTCATACCACAAGTTACCATCATTAATCATTAATTGCTTACATTTCCAGAGAGCATCCTTGAGCAGTATTTTGTTGGATATGGTCACGCTGCTGTTCAAAGCAACTTTCGCTAACTGATCCGCAATTTCGTTGCCTGTTATATTTATATGACTTGGTATCCATTGTAACGTTGTTTTCCATCGTATAGCCTTTTGAAGAATTTCCATTACTATCTGGGGTACGTATTTACACTTTTGATGTGATTGCAATATTTCACACGCAGATCTTGAATCTGTGTAGATTACTGCAGATTCAAGATTTTCTTGGTCAATGATATTCAATGCTACACTTATTGCCAATAGTTCAGCTGTTGCAATGCAACATTCTGTTTCTAATTTTATTGAATATCTTTGTTTTGAGAATTCATTATATATACCAATTCCGCAATTATCGTTATTTTTCGATGCATCAGTAAAAACCTTTGGTTTGTTTAGATACGTATTGTTCATTAGAAATAAGACGGTCTGTTTTAGTCGTAGGTGATTGGTATTCTTTTTGGCTGGACCAAAAGGTTCTATAGTTGTAATAATTTCTAGCTTGTTGTTACAGTCATGCCAATAAACCATTGGTGAAATTGGTTTAAAAACATGTTGGTTTTCTAAAAATGTTTTTTCCTGATATGTCAATAGTTCATGGTTTATATTTTCAGGTATCGATTTCAAATGATCTGAGATTACGTTGTTGAAATAAATGCTTCTTGCTATTTCTTTCAACGTAATGTATTTGTGTCTAAATATTAAGGGTTGCTGAGCTGATATTGCATGTAAGGTATTTATTGGTGTCGTTCTAGTACATCCTGTTATTTGACGTAGACATTGGTTATTAATTGTCTCTAAAATTTTTCTTTTAGTTTTAGAACAATTGTTGTGTATTGATGAGCCATAATCCATTATACTTCGAAAAATTGCCTTATAAATATGTATTAACGTTTGAGGGTGTCCTCCACTTTTGATGCCGTTTATTACTTTTATCATGTTTAGGCGATCTATAATTTTAGTTTTGAGGTTTTTCAAATGTATTCCGAAATTTAAATATCTATCTAGTGTTACTCCCAGATAGGTATACGAACGAACATTTTCTATTTGTATGTTATTTATTTTCACATTCAACATAGAATTCGATTTATGTAAAAGAATTATCTTCGTTTTATCAGGATTTATTTCAAAATTTATCTCCATCATTCGTTGTACGAATGTATTTAGGAATCCTTGTGTCATGAAATTTAAATTCTTTAAATTTTTTGCCCTCGTGATAATACCGAAATCATCGGCATACTGTACTACAACTATATCCTGGTTATTGTAGTCATGCAGATGCGATGTGTAGATATTGAATAATGTTGGGGATAAAACATCCCCTTGGGGGAGTCCGTCACTGACAAACCTCTCTATTTGCCCTCGTCTGGTCTTAAAGATTATTTTCCTATTCTTCAGTAATTGAGTTATCCAGGAAGAAATTTCAGGAGGGAAGTTGAAATTCTCGAGTTTGTTAATCAAAATGTCTGTTTTTATGGCATTGAAGGCATTCGATAAGTCTAAGAAGGTAACAGCACTAATATAGTTTTGCCTTTTATTCTCTTTGATTTTATTAATGACGAAATTTAGGCAGTTTACGGTTGAAGTATTTTTACGAAAACCAAAAGAGGTGTTCGGAATTGTTTTGCGTTCATTACTAAATTCTATGATTTTTTCCAAAACAACTGTATCTTCGTGAGCGTTGGTAATAATGATATTGGACGCTTACCTTCCAAACTGTTTTGGTTTTTCCCTGGTTTAGGGATTGCTACTACTGTAATGGTTTTTAACGACAAAGGTAGATAGCAGTCTTTCCATATCTCGTTTAACTGTCGTACAATATTGTTTTTGGTTTCCTCACTCATTTTTCTTAGAATTTGATATGATATTTTATCCTCCCCTGGGGATGACCTTTTCTTTTTCTTAGTTATAATCTCATTAAATTTGTTTAAATCTAGTAAATTATAGTTAATATTGTAATGAATGTCTGTTAAGACAGATGTATTTTCTGGTCCAAAGTGTTTGTCTAGAAAACTACTAGCCATTTCAACGTTCTCGTATAATATGTTATTGCCCGGATTTTTCCTGTTTTTACCTGTTAACCTGTTGATTTTAGACCATAATTCAGATGAGCTCATCTGTGGATTGATCTCTTCTATAAAGTTTTTAAGATTTAGTTTCTTCGCTTGGTTTTTCAGTCTTGTGAATATTGCGTGTTTTTTTTTTTAAAGTCGATTAGATTCTCTATTGTTGATGTTCTATTGTATTTGCTTCTGGCTAGTTTCTTTTGTTGCCATGCGGCTTCAACTTCTAAAGTCCACCAATATTTAGGTGTATACTTGTTTCTAATTTTACTTTTTTCAAATATATTTGCAACATTGTTTTGTAATTCTGCTATACTGTTGAACTCTGATGGTAATAAATTTTGTATCTTTTCGTTAACTTTTTTGTAGTTGAAAGTATACCGAGATTTTTCGATATTTTGATTTTTATCCAGAGTTATTTCTATCAAAAGATGATGACTTCCTATACTATTGTCTATAGTTCTCCATTCTGCGTCGGATGAGATATTGGGTGAGCAGAATGTGAGGTCTATTGCTGTTGCTCTTCTATCAACTTGTAAAGGAATAAATGTTTTTGATTTATCATTTAGTAATAACACATTATTGTTGTTTATGTGATCCAAAATTATTTCTCCTTTTCTATCGTGAAAATCGTTACCCCATATTTCATGGTGAGCATTGAAATCGCCGGCTATTATAAGTTTATTGCACGAAACTAAATTATTGAAAATTATGTTCATGTCTAATTCTAATGTATTGGTTGTGATTTGAGGTGCCACATAAATGGATACCAGGACCATATCCAACGGAAATACTTTTATAGCTACCACTTGACTAAAGTCAGATAATCCTGCTATATTTATCTGACTGTAAGAGAAATCTGATCTGAGATATATTGCGCTCCCTCCATAGTTGTCTTTTCGTGATATGAGAAACTTGTGGTATTTAGAAATATTATACTTACTGGTATTTTCAAGTTCTTTTTGTGTCCATGTCTCTGTGAGAAATGCAGCTGAATAACAGCCCTCAATTAGGGTTCTATGTAATTCGTTTTTGTTCTTTGCGATGCTTTGTATATTACACTGTAAAAACTTAATCGTTCCCATTATTTTGAAATTTTAAACGATAATTTGTGATATTTACTTGAAAACTTCAGGCTGTCAATGTTTCCGATTTATAAAATAAAATTCTCAAACTTCAGATGTTCTTTTGAACACTGCCTTATTTTTTCTCTCAAAGTTTCTGTTATTTCCGGTAGTTGAAACAATGCTGTATAAAAGCTCATGACTTCTGTTTTCGTTTGGTTTCTTGTATTCTCTTCGGCTTTCTTGGTAGCATTTAGTATGGCTTGTTCCCATATTTGTTGTTCAGTTACCGCGTGAGGATTATCTAACCCCATACCATTGTTCTCTGCGAGTGCATCAACTCGTTTCCTTTTACTGTGTTTCACATTTTCCGAAGAGTGAGTCTCCATTTGGATCGGTTCTTCTACGTTGTACCTTTTTTGTACTGAACTCGCATTTGTGGCAGTTTTCGTTGTTTTCGGTACAGCTCCTGTTAATTTTTTCGCGTAACTATCATAAATCGATGGGAATTCCTCTATCTCAGCGAGCAGATTGAATGAATTTCTCACAGGAGTAGGTGTTACCAGCTCTCTTGCTTCAACGTATGTCAGATTTTTCTTGGACATAACTAGTTTAATTCCAGTTTGTCTATCACGCTCTGGACAGTTCGGATCTGTTGTTCGATGACTACTGTTTCGACAATGGAAACATTTCACATCATCTTTACAGTTCGGGAAATTTTCCTCCTCGTTTGTGTGAATTTTGGAACATTGTTCACATCGTTTTTTCCCTTTGCAATTACCGGAATTATGGTTAAAGCGGTGACAAGATGTGCAAAATTCCACTTTTCGTGTAAAGGGGACAACTTTACAATTTGTACTGAATATTCTAATTTTTTCTGGTAACGTTTTAGCTCGGAATGTTATACTTATCCTGTTGCTTGGTGTTTTATTTCCGTCGACATAACGTGAAAGTCGAAAAACTTTTAATATTGGTATCTCAGATTCAATTTCTGAGCAAATTTCTGCGTCAGGAATATTGCATGGAATCCCAGTTATCACTCCGGATATGCTTATAAGGTGTCTTGGAATATACGTTTTGTAGCCAAACTGCTCCAGTTTGCTCTCACGAACCAGAGTGTTAGCTTTGACCATATTGTTGAAGAATATGATTATCTTATTGCGGCCAAGATATTTCATATCTATTATGCCAGTTTTACTATCATCGATTTTTCTGAGGGATGATCCTAGAGAAAATTTATTGATTTTGTTTGCTTTCTCAATAGTTTCCACGTAAACTCTATACGGCCCTAGGTCTGATGCGCTGTAGAGACATGATTGTTTCTCGATGTTTCCTTCGGCCATTTTCTCGACGCCATTTGTTGCCACATGGCTTCTGTCTGGAGGCTCTTTTTCACCACCGCCTTTAAACATTATTAATCAATAATTTTGATTTCTTCCACTACACTTTCAATGTTTTATGAGTATATCGTTTCTAAGAATATACTGCTCCTTTTTTAAAAAAAATCTTCTCCGTTTAAAATCCACTTATTCAAACACTTTTAACGACTGCAAATAACTAGTCCTGTGCGCAAGAGCGTTAGACTGCGAATGAACGCCAAGACTATACCAAAAAAAACTGTCAGTAATAGCAAAGTTTCTCGCCTGAGTGGGGCTACAAGAGTGGTCGTTTTTGGAAATGCCAATCACCATACTGAGAGAAATAATTAGTAAATATAACGATTCTTTTGGTAAATGCAGACTTGCAGAAAACACACGCTGCGCTGCACTTTAGACTTAATCAGCGCGCGTTCACAAAAAAACATGTATTCTTTCTTGGTACGAAGTGCCCTAAATTCATAAACACAAAAGCGCCGAATGAACACGGCGCAAAATTTAAATAATAAACATCGCTTCTCACTTCTGTGATGCGCGTCTCATTTTATACAGCATTAAAACTCAACGCGCCTCCATATCAACCGTATGCGCTTGTGTGAAGAAAAATAACTCAACAGAGAAAGCAAACCAGATTCAAGCGCGGTGTAAAACAGGTATAGAAATACGGTGCAAAACTCGGCACAAAAACGGTGCTGTGTTTTGGAGCGTGTTCATTAGCCAGAGCGCATGTACTATACAAGGAGTGAGAGTGCAACTAAGTGCAAAAAACATGATACACATCTGCACCGCCTTGCATTATGAGACCTGAGTAAATGCTACCAATCTATAGTCATATTCGACCGTACTAATTATTGGTATATCCTCGTATTGTATCTGACATACATATTACATACGGTTGGTAATATGTACAGAAATTATGTACATGCTACTAATGTTTGCATTACCTAAGGTATTAGATAGTTTTCTACCGAGGATTTACCTGAGTGCAGCAAACCAGGAAGCGTTACCAAGCCCTAATTCGATGCCACTGACCGTAAATAGCTCGGCCGATTCCAGAGCCAGTATATTCATCCCGGAACGATGCTAGAGCGTAATTCCCGATTTCAACAGCAAACAATGAAACAGCGGATAATCATGCAATACCAAATGATGCAATGTCTAAATAGAATTCGGATATTTCCAGATACTCACTTTAAAGCAACACAGCAATACAAGTTAAAGCAAGCAATAAGGGAAGCTCTCACATCCCCAAAAACAAGCAGCTATTTCTTATCTTTTAAATTTAGTTCCAATTTATTCATTAGTACTGATATTATTTATTAATTAGTATTATCATAAAGTGTGTAGAAAAAAAAATGATTGTTTTCGTTATAATCGAAAAGAAAATGTTCTGATTCTATGAATGAGCATTGAATTTCTGACATTGAACAGACGTTGGACTGACAACCTCGTGTTGAACAAATTACAAATATGTTTAAGGTATATGTTAAACCAATGTTGAACCGACGGCTTATACTGTGTTATACTGGCCGGTTTGACATTTGTTTACCCTTGTTAACGCATAAGGTTACGGTGCAAGCAGTGCCACTTACGAAAGCTTCTTACGAAAATGTGGCTGCACAAAACGCATGCAATCATGAGAAGTAAACAGCTACATAGAATTGTATTGATGTGGTTACATTGCTTCCTTCTCACTTCGTTCGGTTTCATCTTCTTCGTACAATCAAATTTTCGTGCGTACTCCGATGCAATATCACCGCGACTGTAATAAATAACAACACCAGGATAATTTGACCCTATAGCAGCCTAATATGAACGAATAATTTGTAAAGCACAAATTGACTAATCATTGGTATTGTTACGATCGCGATTCAAGAGGTGACTGATTCGGATGGACCGAAAGAAATACGCGATACGTACATTAAAATAACGAATTAAAAATACTTTATTGCGGGACTCTAAAACATGTGTTGTTGTAACCAGTGCCACAAATTATCAAAATTTATTCACGAATGAAGGAATTAGATTTTTCCCAGTATCGGATGAATTCTCTTCTGTTGAAACTCAACACCATATCTGTCATAATGAGTATAACACAAGAGTCGGGACGCATGAGCTTTGTCTGGTATATTGATCGAAAACAGCATGAACGAATTTCGAAAAGCCTGCATTCAGGCATTTCCATTACTGTCAATAATTTCAGGTGATTATCACGAACGTTAAGTTGATCTTCATCGCTTGCAGTGAATTTTTATTGAAAACGTGTCACCCATTGCCCATATAAATGGTGGTGTATGTCATTTCCGGGCAATCGTGAGTAGATTCATAAAACGTAGCAAGAGTTTTTCTATACATTTTATTGCCGAACTCGCCAAAAACAAGAATTTTGTGTGATGGATTGCCATCCTTTAACATTAATCGATTTTACTCTCAATTGGTGACGTTGAATTTTACGCTTTGATTTTCACTAACACGCAATGATCTTCTTTTTCGACCTTACGAATACCATGACGAAAAGGAAGGTGCAAATGAAAAATGAACTTCATGGCAAGCTGATGTTGATGTTCATTCCACTGGGGTTCATTGACAGTGTTGTTTCATATTTATCGACTCTCGCTTGAGAAGTAGGTTATCAATACAAGGAAGGCAGCAATTCGCTGAATTTGAAAGTCGTGAACGTGAATATTTTCAGCACTGGTTGTAACTAATATCACACACTGACTGACTGACATATAGTCTGACGTACAACTCCCTTCCGTTATACCAGCGTCGACATGATGACAGCTGAACTGCCATCAGTGAGCCTTCTTTGGGGCAAGATTTTCACATTCCCAACAGGTATTATTTACCATAAAATTCTAGGCCCTGTTGCAATATCGACTTGAAGTGCAGCGTCAGTGGAAACGGAACCTTTCTCGTGACGAATCCGGAAAACATCCGATTGATCTAACCACCGATCACAATTGTTGACAAAACGTTTATTAAGTGGCCGTTGGCCAAATCTGACAGCATTCCGGTGGAATAAGGACGGGCTCGTTTTTGTGTCTTAAAGTACCCACATTCCTCATTATTGAACCAATATTTTCGCATTCTCCGGCATTAGATGGGCATGGATCATTTCTTGGCTGTTCAATATGTATCAATAATGACTGAAGAATATAAATTGAATTAATTTTCAAGAACGTCACTGATCTGTCCTGAGTAGTGTCATGTAATACATTGGGATCAATTAACAGCTCGGCAGTGTTTGAATATCTGTCAATATTGAATGAACCACAATGTGTCAAGCTTCTAACCCTTCACGAATATACAACCTAACATGCATGGATGATTCAAATACTTGACCGAATGACAGTATTCACTTTTGTTGCGAGGAACTAAGCCTGTTGGTTGCATATCAGAGCTGTACCAAACATCGCACACCACTCTCGAAACCTACATACAAGTTTGAACCGCATATATCGTCCCGTACTAGCTATAGCGAATAACCGCTGCACAGATAAGTGCAGAGCGATAAATGATACATGAATAATTACGTCCTCATTCGGTCACCATTCGAGGAGAGCAGCGATTAGTAGAAGAGCTAAAACGAGATAGTTTTTGTTTCTCATTGGAGCGGTGTTGCTAGTAAAACTTTGCGGTCTATATGAACATATATATATATTGCAAGGGATAGCAGCATAAAAAATGAAAAATATAATCTGACTACCCTTCCCTGAGCATCTAGCTAGCTAAATATTCACATAGTTTGCATTCTCTGACAATAATCAAGATTTGTTGCTGTAGTTGAAAATGTATGAATCATTCGCTTTGCGAAGTCCGTATAATTCTCATGCTTCATGATACATGGAAAGGTTCGATATGTAATGAGACGAAGAAGAATATAAATTTTCTGCTCCGAAACCGATCATGACGGTTTTGCTAGCTTTCTCGTGTATCATGAAGTGCGATTCGAAGTAGAGTTGTGTCATGATTTGTAGCATGTAAAATCAAAATAATATCACTGGAGAAAATGCGAAAGCGAATTCACATACAACATCCACGTCACGTTCACGTCCCGTCACGTCACGTTATATCAGTTATTCTACCATGCAATTCTTATGAAAACATTCACATACACCGGCAACGTAACGACACGTCAGTATACGTTCAACGAAAGCGACCGGCAGGATTTGTAGAAAAGAATAATTGATGGAGACGGACGGTTCATTGGATTTTTGTCTGGGCTTTGTGTCTTAACTTTTGTTTTGATTTTTGTTGCATTTTTTATCCCAACATATCTCTTAGTTCCAAATTCCGGGGTCAAAATTGTTCTCGACTAGCTGAGAAAAATAATCTGTATATTATTATTGTTGAATATGGATTTTGAACATTTAAATAAAATAATTAAATGATTTTCATTTAATTTTTCCAAATTTAGAACAGATTCTAGGCATGTTGATTCGAAAGGAGCATTGTAATTTAAAACTGTTGTAGGTGGCGACACTATGAATAACATTAAAGAAATCATTCGTCTGACATTTGACGCGATGGTGCTGCTGCAGGCATAAACGGCATGTGTGAATTGTTGGAGATTATTCAGAGAAACGGTCAATCGACAAACACTGCAGCTTGGCCATCACATACCATTAGTAGGCAAAACATGTTATGTTTGTAATTTCTTCGTGGTTGCTAGGGATGACAATCAATGCTAGCGGTTGCTAGGGATTACAAAGTTACCAATACCGTGTAGTAAAATGTAACAATCGTTGGTAGGGATGTGTATCGCTTCTGACATTCAGTTTACATACGGTTGGTAATATGTACAGAAAAAAATTTCTTATTATTTTTTATACTGAATTTATTTTCAAACAGCTCAGCAAAGTAAAGTAACTATGAGCTGTGTACGTACATACTAATGTTTGCATTACCAATGATTTGATAGTTTCTGTTACCAAGGATTTTTTCTGGGAGTATATATATTTGTGTTATTCGGAATAACTTATTCCATCCACGCTTTTAATCCTCCGAACAGAATTAGTAGCTCTCATTTTAATGCTCTACAAATTAACTACAGAAAAATGTATGATTTTTTATATTGACATAAAATTTTGGGGAGAGTTGAAAAAGACTGGTGCAAAAATCTCGTAAATCGGATAAGAAAACGCTCAAAATTGTACAAGGGCAGTCCGATAAGTACTTAGCCTACAAAAAAACAAAAATTTTGTAAAAGTGGTGATTTTTTTCTCAACATTGTCTTCTTTTAGCTTGATACACTTGACCCAGCGATGCTCCAACTTCTTTAATCCATCTGAAAAATACGTTTTCTCGAGGTTCGCAAAGTAGGCCTCCGTGGTGGCGATGACCTCCTTTTCTTCTTTCTTCTTCTTATATGGCACTAACGTTCCTAGAGGAACTCCGCCGTCTCAACGTAGTATTACTTGCGTCATTTTCATTAGTACTTAGTTGAGATTTCTATGCCAAATAACACGCCTTGAATGCATTCTGAGTGGTAAGCTCTAGAATACGCGTGACCACAGTGCAAGTCAGAGGAAATTTCTTTGAAGAAAAATTTCCCCGACCAGAACGGGAATCGAACCCGAACCCCCGGCATGTTAGGTTTGATGCTAACCACTCGGCCACGGGAGCACCGATGACCTCCTCATTCGACTCAAATTTCTGACCGGCGAGTGACTTTTCCAAGTTCGGAAACAAAAAAGTCGCACGGGGCCAAATCTGGAGAACACGGTGGATGGGGCAGCAGTTCGTACACACACGGTCAAAACTACGAGTCCGATTCGGCTGAAATTTTGACAGTAGCCATTTACGAGAATGTACTACACGATAAGCAATCTTTCTTGCGATACCGACACCATCGGGCGATGAGGCTATCGGTACTTATCGGACCGCCCTCGTATAATGTTTATGAAATTTGTTTGAAAACAAATTATAATACGCTTGAGAGGCTCAGAAGAATAGGGGTGTCTTGATCGATTTTCTCTTCAACTTTTTCCTTCGTGAATAACTTAGCTGCGAAAACGTTCCAATCTGAGATTGTTATAGTGACCGATAATTGAGATTCTGACCTATCGTCCGCATTGTCAAATGTCAAAGCTGGGAATGTGTTTACAACTAAGTTATGACCAAAAAAGAGAGTCGATGAAGAGAAAATCGAATATGTCACTTACACCCATTTTCTTTTAAGGAATTATTTGCTTGAAGCGTGAAAGAGACAGACTGATCACAAGCGTATTGTGTTTTGTTTACAAACAAAACACAGTAGACTTCCAAGATGGCTGCAGAATGGTTTCAGCAAATTGGCCCACCTTGGGTCAAATTACACTGAGAGGAGTAGTTAGTAAATACGACGAACTTTTTGGTACATGTTACCAATTCTCTAGTCAATTCTACCCTACTAATCATTGGTACATGTTACGAAAGAAAAATGGTAGGCACAAATGTCAAACAAACTACGATTTGTTGGTCCAACACTGGTGCAATATCAGTGAAAATAATGCTTCTCATTTTTGATGATTACCTATCAGGGATTATGAAAATATTTTTTAATAATTATTTTTAATTCAAAAAATGTATTTGATTACATTTAACTCCACATACTTAGAATACATTAAACTAATAACATATAACTTATTCTATAAACAGTATCAATTATTCTACAATAGAAAAATTATCATTGTGATTAATAATAACAGTACTTAATAACATAAATTATCCTATGAGCAGCGTACAAGGGGAAAATTACTATCGCAGCCTCAACCACATCAATTTCGTATGCATTTCCAAAGCCTCGAGTACTCGAAAAAGTTTCCGTTCCTCTTCCTGCTGCATCGCTCTGGTTTGCATTATTTAGGGACGGGGATAGCTGATTAACAGAGTGTCGGTAGCACAGCACGTTTCATCCGTATTTTGTTCTCTCGTGTTCACATGAACAAAGGAAAAACATATGTTAATGATATTAAATATGCATACATGTAATGAAACATAACATCAACAAAATGCTCACCTCCGAATCTCTTCGTCTCCAAAAGAGAAATGGCGATTGCAAAGTGCGCATTTCACAGATGTTAGGTATGACAAAAAAACAAGGTTACTCATCAAGGTAGCCATCTTGGAAGTCTACTGTGTTTTGTTTGTAAACAAAACACAATACGCTAGTGCCGAAGCTCGTTCCTGATCAGTCTGTCTCTTTCACGCTTCAAGCAAATAATTCCCCTTCTGCTTTCTTCCGTACTGTTTTCATATACCGCTCCCCTAACCAACTTAGTGACGAAACGGCCTCACCTAGTACCATAGACCCGTCTTGGTCTAGGCCAAGGAAAGTGAAGTGGAAGGTAAAACGTAATGTCAGAATTGCCGTTCGGACGTATCCCGTAAGTTTGAACTTATTTACAAAGATGGTATCCAAACAACACTAAACATTGACTACTGTTTCGCCGGCACGGTTGATTGTCGTTATGAACCAGCACAAAAAACAAAGCTGCAAATTATGCGCCAGTGGCGATACCACGATCAAAGCACTCCCTGAATCACATTAGCCGAGCCAGCTGGCGGAAGCATATGCATAAAGGTTACTAGGTTACTATTTACGACAACTGTTTATTTATCATACTGCTTCAAATAACTTCGACGAAATCAAATGTAACCATACCAACGTAAGTAATAATATAAACAAATCCAAACTTTTCGTCTTGTCATTCCTCATACGTCTTTTCTAAATAGTGTAAATTACGAGCCACCTGTTAACTCCATCATCTTGGTCTAGCCATTCATGTAAGAGAACAGTTCATTCTCAGTGGCCATAGTCAATCCTTTTTCAGGTCAACATCCATGTAAATCGTATAGATCCCTAATAGAATTTCCGTCGCCATTTTTTGTTTGGCCCATATCTGAATCAAGACGGGTCTATGGTACTAGGTGAGGCCGTTTCGTCACTAAGTTGGTTAGGGGAGCGGTATATGAAAACAGTACGGAAGAAAGCAGAAGGGGAATTATTTGCTTGCAGCGTGAAAGAGACAAACTGATCACGAGCGAGCTTCGGCACTAGCGTATTGTGTTTTGTTTACAAACAAAACCCAGTAGACTTCCAAGATGGCCGAAGAGTGGTTTTAGCAAGTTGGCCCACCTTAGGATATACTTCAAGGCGCCTTGATCTGAATGAATAGCGACTCAAATAACATTAACAAATGAATGTAAATAAATACCGCTTCACGTGCTGCAAAATATAAACACGCCGTACAGTTAATAAATAATATAGATACTGCTCTCAACATAATTATCAAATGATGATAGCAAACGTGGGGTCACCCGTTCTGCCTGGATTTCGCGTGGAAGAAGCGGTAGAGATAGCCAAAACGAATAAAAAGGTTGTTCTCGGACCCGGCTTGAGACAGGATAAGGACGACATGGTGATAGTTTGTAAAAGTGGTGTTCTTCGGAAAAAGCATCCCAACACATTTTGGGTGGACTGCTATCAGAAACGATACGTACCCAATCGGGGTGAGATTGTGATTGGAATCGTGGTGCAAAAGGCAGGAGATATTTTCCGGGTAGACATCGGTGCTAGCGAGTCAGCATCGTTATCCTATATGGCATTCGAGGGAGCCACCAAGAAGAATCGTCCGGATGTTAATGTGGGAGACGTTATATGTGCCCGATTGCTGATTGCCAACAGAGACTTGGAACCGGAACTCATCTGCGTTGATTCTCATGGTAAAAAGGCTAAATTGGGCGTGTTACACGAGGGACTAGTCTTCAACTGTGGCATCAACTTGGTGAGGAAAATTTTGAACCCGAAGTGTGCTTTTTTGGATCTGCTGGCTAAGGAAATGTCCTTCGAAATGGCTGCCGGCATGAATGGACGAATATGGATTAAAGGGAAGACGGTGAAACAGACGATTGCCCTGGGGAACGCGATTCTGGCGGTGGAATTTAAATCTAATGACGAACTAAAGGATCTCTGCGATGATATAGGAAGTTATGTAGCTGGATTTTCGTGAATGTAACCTCATAGAAATACATTTTTATTATAAAATTCGATGTGTTTTTCTTCCAATAAAAAGAGCCTTTAGCACCAATTGATCACAATATAGTTACAATTCAAATTTCATTTTCTTTCAATATCTCAAATATATTGAATAAAACAGATCATTGCATTTACTACGGTAAACTTTTATTATTCTTATACTTAACCCCCACACTCGTACATAAAAAGTGAAAAGTGTGTTGGACAATTTGTAGTTTGTTTTCAATTCAGTCGACATACTTCGAGATCTTTTTCCCGATAAAATAATTACTGCAACGGTGACAATTACGTCCTACTTGATTTAGCTTAGTTTGATTCTATACAGTTGGAGTTGTGTCCTCATCACTTTCATTTTGCAGCGACTTTAGTCGCTCTAGGAATGTATCCATTGTCATGCGTTCCAGCTTAGGAGCACTGCCAAGCAGTTTGCGCACTCGAGTCTTCCTAGCCTTTGTCGTTGCTTTATTTACGTTGCATCCGTCGAAGCAGTTCAAGCTGCGTCGCAATTTTCGCATTCCGAAGAATTTGCACTTATCTACTGCAGGAGATCCTTCCTCAAAAATCGTCTCTAGATTAGACGGTTTCATGTCAATTTTTTTGCTGTTAATCATATAGTAGTTACGGATTTCATTCTCCGATGCGTTTAGATTGATTTGTATTCTGGTCGGTTTTGTGATTGTACGACGTTTGATCTTGTGTAGCTTACTGTCCAGGGATTTGGTGCGAGACGATCTACGTCGTTGCACCCGATTACAAGGCGATGAGCTGCATCCGGGGGTCTCCTCGTCCTCATCATCCGAATCATCATCTTCGGTTGGCAAACAAATGTCGGTTTTTTCCTCCTTAAGACTGAGATTCTGTTCGATTGCAGACATAATTAACGGTAAATCGTTCTCGATATTACAACCGCTGTCGGATGAAGGAAATTAAATGTATTTTTTTCAGGGAAACATAGAATTCATCTAGATGTTACCTGAAAATATTGGGCCTTTCAGTGTTATTCTCAATGCTTGCTAGGAATTGCAGAGGAATTTTGTCCATTGATATGAAGAAATAAAATATACTAAAACGAATGTAAGCAAACACACATTTAAACGGAACACATAGTAGAAAATCGAACTAATTAATGAGCCTCTTTATTCAATTATGAACGACAGAAACACAGTGCCCTAATGCAGCGTTTATAAACAAAAATCAATGAGTACATATAGAGGTGGAGCAGTAGGCGAAGTGTATCGTATTGGCAAGCAAAATATCGTGTCGTAATTATTTGCATTCAATATGGAATGTATATGGAAGAAACAAAACAATGTTGAGAGTACTTACGGTTGCATGATAATTTGAGCCAAAATTCTCATGAAATCATTCAACTGGTTGTTTTTTAACAGATGACAATTATATCGTGTGGCTTATTTCGATTATTCATGTGGTAGAAAGGTTCAGAGAGCAGTCGTATGCTTAGTTCTCGAAAGCAGGAACACTTTCTGTGAAATTTTTATTAATTGGCGATTATTATCTCACAACATACACACCGACACTGAGAGCCTTCGAAACATCAACTTCATAACGGTAAAATAATGAAACTTTGTTTGTTTCCATACACGTGGGTGAATGAAAATGCCGCATGGAAATATGACTTTTATCCGTCTTTTTCGTCAAGATTTCACTAATATTCACTCCACGCTATCACATTAGCCTCATAGTCAGCGGGAGCTCTACAAAAATGAACATTTTAATTGATAAATTACTTCCTGAAAATAGCATTTTCACATGGATGCGGTGGGCAATCAAAGATAAACACAACGGCTGACGTCACTATTTGCGAAATAGTTATGGCAGCGCATTCTATGTCGCTCGAAGTTCGACCATCTTCATTACCTTTTTTTCAGGGCATTGAACAAAAACGATATGAAAGTGTCAAGTTTAGAATGGAGATCCATGGTGAAGGGTTTATTCTACAGAGGTTGCCCGCTTTCAGGACACTGGAAGAAAATGTGTTCTTTGAAAACATGTACAGCCCGCCAAAATAAAATCACTGCATAGATTCATCACTCACATGGCACATATAGTTTTAACGAACAGATCGGGAAAAAATTAGGCATTCCATAACTGAATCACCCATACACTGTTTGAATCACCCATACACTGTTGGTTTGAGTGAAGCCAAATATTTGATACTTTTTGACAGAAGAAATTTGATCAATGTGTACTAATCAAATATATTTGACACAAAACACGGCAAGCAAATATTCAGTTATTGAGTCCCTAATTTTTTTTCTATCTGTTCGTCAAAGCGGTCGGTACACGGTTATATAACGTGAAATATTCCTGTCGATTTTGTTTTCCATGTTCGATTGTCACTGTTGATAATTGAAGAGTGAACAACCAAATATTTTTTTGTACCAAATCCAAACTAAACTGTGTCAAAAAATATCAAATATTTGACCTCCGGACAAACAGTGAACGGCCACTTTAAGAACATCCACACCATTTGTTAAATTTCGGTTGCTAAACAAAATTAGGCAACCCTCTACCAGTGATGTCCATACCTACTCCGTCATCCTCAACGAGAGCGCTCCTTTTTGGTCTTTAATCGCCATAGTTCTAGATATGTGCGAGCACATCTGATTCTTTTCACTCAACACTCGATTGCGCTAGAGGTGGAAAGAGAGTGCACAAACTATCTACAGTGCAGCGGATAAATTCACTGGAGAGTATACTTTGGTGAGCTCCGCCGGAGCGCACAGATAAAAGAACAGAAATGGTTTTCAATTAGCTTAGCGCTGTGGTTCGCTGAAAAAATAGAACCGAGGTGAAACATGTGCGTGGATTATATGTAGAACGAGATTGCCCTCTTCAGTTGACTCCTCAGTTTACTCTTCAGTGCACTCCTCAGTGTGGCAGACTGCGGATCAGCGCGCTTCAGTGCTGGATACAGGTTTTCGCACACTCGAGCTTCCTGTAGTGAAGAGAGTGTAAGAGAGTGTGACTCATTCGCACCAAGATTTCTCTCAACTAGCGCACACTGGCTCTTTATATATTCGCCGGTAAAAGGGAAAAGCGCATGGTTTCTCTTTGGTGAATGATGAGTGTATCCTCAGTTTAGGCATGAAACTAGTTCACTTGGGTATCAATTCAGTGAAAATACCATCACTGCCCTCAGAGTAGCAGCCGTTTCATAAATTTGGCAACGAAGTAGTAACTTCATCGCAAGGTTGCTATTTGCATCAAAAGTCAAAATTTTGTTTTGTTTCTCTCCGTTCTGCATTGGTTGCGATGAATGATTTTATAAAATGGTGGTTCTATCACCTATCCTTAGGTCACTAGTGGTTGATGACCTTCTGGGAAGCTTGGAGACAAAAGGTTTCGAAATCGTGGGTTTTGCTGACGACCTAGTTATAATGGTACGTTGTAAGTTCGACGACGTGATATCGAGGAGGATGCAGATGGCCTTAAACTTTACACAATCATGGTGTGTCGAAGAAGGTCTGAACATAAATGCTAACATTTGCATCTTATTAGACAGTTAAGTGGCAATTGAAGCCCTTTATGCATTCTAGTGTTATTCAAAAATTGCCAGGGAATGCATGTGCCTTTTACGGCAACTTAGGCTAAGGTTACTTTGGATCGGAGTACGCACGAAAATTTGATTGTACGAATAGAAACAAACAATTTTGTTCGATAGAAGCTGACGAATTCGAACGAAGCAAGGGGGAAGCAATGTAACTACACCAATGCAACTCAATGTGGTTGTTTACTTTCACTATTGCATACAATTCGTGCGATCACTTTTCTGCATCCAGTATCACCGCCGCCTTAGTCAGATAAGTTCGATACAATTGTACTGGATTCCTGGCCATTGCGGTGTGGAGGGAAATGAACAATCGGATGAACTCGCAAGACGCGGCTCAAGCTCACTCTCTCACTGGTCTTGAACCTTTCTGTGGAATTTCTGATTGTGTGTTGAAAAGTGAGCTGAAGAAATGGGAAGACCGGGAGGTGAAGCCCAACAGGATGGTTTTACAACTTAACCATTAAAAAAAAAATTATCACGCCGAGCATAAAACTTACTCAACAGTTGCTGAGTCTTAATAAGAAAGACCTCAGGTCTTATAACAAAACACTGTCCAAGTAGATACCATCTCAAAAACATAGTCTGTGTCGCTGATCAAAATTAGAAATTTTATTTGACAGATTATCCCTGATTAGCACCTATCTCACTATAGCTTTCAGTATACTTCTCCATCATTAAATAGTAGATAAGCTTGAAGCGTAGTAAAAATGGGGCATACTACAATAGTATGAACCATTTTTTAGTGTAATAATGGATGCAGTGGTTTATACCCAACAAGCGAAAAAAATTGATTTTTGTTTTTCTCTTGACGACACGCGTGTTTCTCAAAACTCGGAGCAAACAATCATAACAACAAAACATCCTCGTTTGGTAACCACCGATGCGAAAAGCAAAGTAGTAAAATAACTACCATGATAGCAACGTCCTGTGCGATGGGGATGCTCTATATCCCAGATTGGAACCAACATTGAATCGGTGTAGACCACATACCCCCACAATAGAGCGCAACGGCATTAAATCGAATGATCTTGGAGGTCAATTACGCGAAATTACGCAAAATTTCACATTCGCTTTCTTTTCGTATGACGTATCTGACGATGCGTGTTATCCTCAACAGCGAAAGGTTGCTCTAAACGAGTTATGATTTTCTTGAAAAAAAACTTCACAATTTGCGGATTTCTGGAGGAAACGGTAAATCAAAATGGCCCCCGGAATAAATCGCATCAGCAAACAACTGCAACAGAAACAACCGCTAAGAAAAAGTGTGACGCGTTGAAAAATATCATGGGTAGAAGACGGTCTGTGATACCGTGCACGAGTATGTATTGATGATGATTTTGCGCCGGGCAAACGTAATGCATCAGGCAAACGTATGCCGTCCGACACCTACTAAAGCTCGGTCGCACCTTGCTAAAGGATCGTATCCTGTATTTCAAACTAACCGGGCAATCAGTGCAACACAGGTTTGCGAGCGAGACATCGCATCTTCCGACGGCGGGTCGGCGGTGGACTCGGATCGCGCCATCTTGGCGGCTCAGAATACATTTAGAAAAACGAAAACATAATATTAATTTATAATAGAAATACGCTTTTTTCTGTGAGGCATTTATACACATGTTTTCCTCGCGCCACAAGTTTTCTAGCCTACTACACTTTTTCTGAGCGGTCGTTTCTGTTGCGAATATCAAAATATGTTGCCTACTCGATGTTCTGTACCTCTAAATATCACCCATTATTTAATGCTAGAATATTTTCTAAGGGGCCGTCCACATACCACGTGGACAACTTTAGGGGGAGTAGGGGTTACGAAAATGTCCACGTTTGTCCACGGTGAGGGGGGAGGGAGTTCAGATAATGTCCACGTGGACACGTAGAGTATAATTTTAAGTAAAACATTCATATTTATAGTCAAAATTCAATGAGATCTGCTCTATATTTACAAGACATTTTTAACTTTAAGCCCACCCTGTATTCAACAATAAAAAGACTGAGTTGCCTGAGAGTGCTGCAAACATCCATATTTTTCATATGGCTGGATTTCTTCCCGGAGATGTATATTCTGGAAGCGCATGAACTGGCATCGATCAATTTATTCCAATTGGTGATAAAGGACCATGTATTCCGTCAGGATAAAGACACAAAGAATGTTGGAATTTTTGTAGTAGGAAAAAACACGACTTATGTGCAGGTTGCGATTCTGCTTCTGTTCTTGATGATGAAACGGCTTCGTATTTGTTTTCCGAGAGCTCCCAAGAGGTTTTCCGAAAATTGAAACGAACAACAAAATCATTCATGGGTGCACGGGCCGTATCTGTGGAGATCTGTTTCTTGCAATGATTTTTTTCTTAATTGCTATCTGGTAATTTTTGTAATACGCTTCTAGTGGGTTGTCTATAAAACGATGCTGCTATTTTTTTACCCCGTTCGTTTATTTTAGGCTCATTAGCATTTAGCTGTAACAGAGCTGAATTTTATTACCATGCTGCTATTGATGTCAATAAAATTGAGACACTTATTAAGATTAATCCTCGGTACACGACACATGAATTAATGAATTCGCTACAGATGTCTGAAACCGCTCATTGAGCACCTGGTGCAGCATGGGTACGAAAAACGCTACAATGTATGGACTACATATCAACCCATATTTTGGAGTCCGATCGGATTTGACAGATCGCAATCCGAACGAGATCAACTTTTGCATACTGCAATCCAAGGTTGCAACATTTGCACAACCCGATTTGATTTGACTTGGTCAGATGAAAGAACGTAATATTGTGCTAATTTCAAATCCAACCGGATTCCGGAATAAGGGTTTATTTTATCGAAAAACATTTGAAAGAACGCATTTCAATCTTCGATTCATTTCATAAACGCAACGAAAATGCATGACTTGACTTGGATGGCTTTAAAGTTCTCAGTGGAACTTTGGGTTTCTCAATGTAGGTATTACTTGCGTCATTTTCATTAGTAGTACTTAGTTGAGATATCTTTGCCGAATGACACGCCTTGAATGTATTCAGGAGTATAAAGTTCTAGAATACGCGTGACCTCAGTGCAAGTCGGAAGAAATTTCTTTGACGAAAAAGCCCCCGGCCAGAACGGGAATTGAACTCGAACCCCCAGCCTGATAATGTGTGACGATAACCACTCGGCCACGGGGCACGAAAATACATATTTGTAGCAAATTGTGAAGAGCAAATCATTCACAATAATGTTGAGTTAGAACCATATTGGGCATTTGAATATAACTCCGAAGTAGGTTCTCTGGGTCTGGTAGGACTGGAAGAAAATCTGCATTGTGAGCTTCTAACAATCAACTAGTCTCGATGAATTCCAATAAGTACTGCTCGCAGCTGACCGTATTAAAATCAATGATCTAGAACGCTTCAAGGGCGCTTCCAAGACTCCACCCGCTTTACTCACCAGATATTGTATCTTCAGATTATCAACTGTTAAGATTTATGTAAGACGAGAAGATATTTCGCAATCCGCGATCATGAATGTACAGTGTCAACATCTAATTGCGACACCCGGTTTTCTGAGACATATCTACTTTCAATTTAATTTTGACTTGTTGTTATTTGATTACTTGAAACACGTAGTCCTGTCCTCGACTTAACTACTAGGATATTAACGCTAAAATTGATCATTATAATATAAAATCATTATTAGACATGACCTTCCTTTTACATTTTTCACTACTCGAAAATTAATATGATTTGAAATTACATGCAAAACATATTTGATACGGAGAAGTAAATTTTGATAGATAATTTTTATTTTGAAAGTGTGTTCAATCCACCAATCCATTGTCATTATTCCTTCCCATAAATGAAGCACAAAGTTTAATGCAGTCAATACAAATACAAACGCGAATAGTAAACTAATGTTATTTCAAATCTTCGGATCAGTTAAATGAACAGCAACAGAATTTGGACATTACTGTTTATTCGTTTGAGTGACAATGTGATGGGTGTGTTGAACGATCCGAAACTAGCAAGACATCACAAGATTTAGACGATTTGAACAGCGCGATGATATCAACATCGGTGAATTGAAAACAAATCGTTACTATTAATAAAGCTATTATTCCTATTAATAAAAACATGTAATAGAAAATTGAAACAAACTTGAAATTAAATTTAAGCGAAAAATATAGAATTCTCTTCTTTTTCTTCCGAAAACTGGAGAAGTGTCCACGTGGACAATAGGGGGAGGGGTGTAAGGAATGTCCACTCTTGTCCATGGAGGGGGAGGGGGGTGTCCAAAATCATGCTTTTTCTGTCCACGTGGTATGTGGACATCCCCTAAGATACTTGTCTTGTTATAATGGTCCGGATTCTTCAGGAATTGAAAAAATCAGACATCTCTGTGCCGTGGAAGCCACTACGATCGTTTAAAACACAGTCGGCTGATGTTAAATTTTCGCTGTTTTTTTTGCCCGTTCGGTATATAACGTTGAGTGTGACCACGCCTTTAGTGAATGTTCGAGTTACGAATCCATGAAACAAAACATGTCAACGTCACAAACACCACCGTAGCGAACAGCTGACAGCAAAGTAAATAAAATACTATTTATTTACTTCGAGCTGACAGTATACAGCTTTCTCCGGTTCGAATGACAATCGTTCGATTTGCGTCAGCTGAGAGAGAAACAACGGCAGAGCGCGTATTCGTACTCTTTCCCATGCAGTGCTAATTTACACCAATTGTGTGGTAATTTAGTAGCAGCAGAGTGTTTACTGTGGTGGTGTTTCGAAGAAAGGTTTGTGATTACATGTGCATGAGCATGTTCCAGTACTATTATTTACTACACATATCGGCGTCATCCACAAATTGAACCGCAAGAAGTAAGGTCAAACGCTACAAATCGTGGACGGCATTGCGTAATCTCATAAACCTTAGGTTACTTATCGGTACCAGTATTGCATCGATTTGCGAAAATGAGCGAAATTGCAGTGCAAGATCTGACATTGAATGGGTGCTCCTCATCGGCCGCAGGTACGTATTGGGATTGCTGTTTAGTTGGTGCCTTAAGAAAAATGTATTTTTTTCAGATGCAAGCGTAGGGATATCGAGAACTACTGAAGAGATTCAAATCCCTGTTCCATGGGGAATAGTTGCAGGTAAGTTAGTTGCAATGCTTTGTTTAAAGCTTGTATGAATGTAAACACGACTGATGCGTCATGTTTCGCACGTGATAGCTGGCTGAAGTTTGATTTCAAACATATGGTTGAATACATCATACATTATCGTCAAAACTTTTTGTGCTTAGTCATGTTATGTGCGATGAGAGGCAGGAAGAGTATCGATAAATGCTATGATTCAGAGTTTTGTTACGTATGCTATTTTCCCAAATTTTGTTACCATGATCCAATATGCGCATAATTTGAGAACGCGCAACAATTATCGAATCGTTATTTTGTTCTTTCGTTCATAGGTAAATGGTGGGGTTCCCGGCAGAAGCAGCCAGTGCTAGCATTCCACGGATGGCAGGACAATGCAGGAACATTCGATAGGCTTTGTCCGCTCCTTCCGGAGCATATTTCCATTCTGGCGATTGACCTTCCTGGCCATGGCAAATCGTCCCATTATCCGAAGGGAATGCATTACTACATCTTTTGGGATGGAATTTCGCTGATTCGACGAATTGTGAAATATTTCGGCTGGAGCAAAATAACGTTGATGGGACATTCGCTTGGAGGCGCCCTAAGTTTTATGTATGCAGCTGCCTTTCCTGACCAAGTTGAGGGATTCGTTTGTATTGACATTGCGGGGCCTCCAGCAAGAGACCATCGGAAACAAGCAGCAAGTCTAGGCGACTGCATCGATAAATTTTTGTATTATGAAACACTACCAGAATCCAAGATGCCCTGCTACAGTTATGACGATGCGATCGATGTGGTTCTCGCTGCCTATGATGGGTCGGTAGATTTACAATCGGTGGAAGTGCTCATGCAACGCGGAATGGCACCAGCTCCCGCTCATTCCAACAAGGAAGGATATCATTTCTCCAGAGACTTACGTCTGAAGGTCGCTCTCATGGGTATGCTCTCGCTTGAACAGGTCATAGCGCATGCTGAACGAATTAAATGTAAAGTGCTGAATATACGGGCCATCCCGGGATTACATTTCGAAAATCAGGAGTACTATCCCAGTGTGATAGAAGCGATGAAGAAATCTTCGGCCCGACTGATTTATCATGAAATCCCTGGCACGCATCACATTCATCTGGTCACCCCGGAGCGAATATCTCAGCAGGTGTCGAACTTTCTGCTGGAAACGAATGTTTCTTAAATCATTGTGTGACTTTCTAATAAGCACCCCGTTTCGATCTTTTATCATATTCCATGTTTGTTGATAGCACTCTCGGCTTGTTTCAAGCACCACTTTTGACCTAGTTATACAATCTGTTAGATTGACGGTACAAAACAAATAAAATTAATCTGACGCACTATTTCAACGCAGATAATTGAAAATAAGAAAAAAAAACTATTTATATGTTAGCATTAAATAACTTTAGCAAAGGCGAGGTATTAGAAAGTAATTTTAACTAAATAGCAAAAAATAACTGTTTAACAGTTGGGTATATATTTGTATTTAAAGGGTTGTGTGAAATATAGTTGTGCTTTATTCACGCGAAATACAATGATCTTTCTTGTTTTGTTATACATATGTCGGTCCGTACGTTTTCTTGGTGGTACATGGTACCAGGGAGGTCTCTTTCAGATAATTTCCTATTGATTTCTGGAGGATTGTCTCCAGTGGACTGAACGTGGCGCGAGAACGTAACCTAGCTTTGGACACTTCCAGCGATTTGAGTAGTTCGAAGTTTCTCTGCTGGGCTGCCTCGAGAGTGAAACTTCTCAAAACCTTCTCTTTAGTGCAGGACGATATTTCTTCAGATCGTTGTAGTTGACGCTCTTTTTCTTTGCTGCAAGAGGTGATTGTGATTAAACCATGTATATTTTGTTATACTTTAGATCTGGACTCTAAAGTTTTTCACAAAATGAGAGAATATGAGGAGTCATTTTTACTGGTTTGGCACTAGATGATTAGTTCCACACGGGTTTACACTAGCGAGTAACATAAGACCATAGGCCGGGCTGATCAATTATGTGCTTACCCAACCGTAGCGTTGATAAGGAGTTAATGCGGATACCAGTGCGAGTCAATCGCTTGTGATCGAAATGAATACACGGAGAACAAACAATGCCACTTGTGAAAAGAAATTGGTGAGAAAAATCCAAAATGATCTTGCTCAAGGCTGAGAGCTTAGCTTAAGTTTTCTAAATTGGCTTTTTTCAAGGCTAGAGGAAATAATATTTTTTTCAAACACACATTATTTAAAATTGGTTGGTTCATTTTTTATTTCTTCAGTTCATTAACTATTTAATTCTTTTATTCTTTAATTTTTTCATCACTCAATTCTTCAACTCTTTACTTCTTTAGCTATTTATCTCTCCAACTCTTTAATTATTTGATTCTATAATTATTTAATTTTTAATTCTTCAACTACTTCCCGCTGCGCTTTTGGAGTTAGATAAAGAGTACGCGCGATAGATAACTGTGTATTTTTCCGGTCGAAGTGATTTGATTGAGAGTTCTCTTTTTCACTTTCTCAGGTTCCCCACAGTTAATTTTCAACCGTCGCGATTGGATTTTACTGAATGAACTTTTTACTGAATGTCAAAATAAAACGTATGTCCAAGGCAGCAAATCCCCTTTATTCCGCGCGGCGAATGAGGTGAGATGGCTCAAGTCACTGCATTCCCGTAGGCGAATGGCGTAACTATAGTTTGTCACTAGGTGAGATTCGAAGTCGTTTCCTCATATGTTATCGACTCAGATACCAAAAAGAGGTTGAAAAGTAAGTTAGCTTACACAATGAAGCTAAAAATTTTGCTATCTGACGTCGCTCGCCGCGTCGAAAAAGGGGGAATGTGTTTTTGAACGAATAAAAAAAAAAGAACTGTCAAACATGGTCCGGTCTGACTCAACAAACCCCATAATAAATGTGTTATGTACAATGTCCACTTGTGCTTCACAAGTGAACGTAATTGTTTCGTAGAATACCATAACTAACTATTTATTTCACTTTTCTGATAATTTTTATTATGTTTTTTATAGTTCAAAGCAATAAATAAAATACCGATATAATAAACCTAATTCTTCATTTATTTACCATAGGGAATAATTTTTCCCATGAAGTTATAGGAAACCTACCCAGCAAACATTAATTCGTATAATTTTGCATGTGCCAAGTCTTACAAGAATTCCGAATAAATCATAATCGCATATAATATCAATCAAAGTATGTGTCGTGTATATTTGAAATTGCATAAAATGCAAAAACTCGATTTTATATACCATTATCAAATTAAGTCGCAATTCGGTATAACAAACATCAATTTTATGATGTACATTGTCGTAAAATATATTTAATCCGCATCATATGCGTATATTACGCTGATGCAGTTTGTGTGTCGTATAAGCGTACAATTTAAATCGATGCAGTACTGTAGCAAATCGTGTTGCATGCTGAAGAAAATCATGAAACAGTAAATCATATTAGATCCTAATAAAGAACATATTACATCATATTGAAATGTCAATGAAATTCTGATGCACTCGAAAGTTTCAACCGCTGTTGAATTAAATTTCAGATAGCCGCGCGAGATAGCTGGTGGATGATAATCCAGACGACCGGAGTTCGAACCCACATCGGAGCAGTTTTCACCAAACATTAATCTGTGCCATTTTAAACATTCATATTCCACGCCCAACACAAGTCAATCAAATAATTACAATTTCTACAAACATAAATACTCATATATTAAAATGGCGATTCGTGAGGCTATAATAAACATTTCACGAAAATATTTTGCACCATTTGTTTTTTTTCTATGTCTGTAATAAATCGTATATGAGTATGGCAAAAGTCGCTATTATAGCCGGGCAAAGTTGCATATTCATCCAACCAAATTCGGTAAGCATTTGCCATGTATGTATATGGCCTCCACTTTTGCATGCATATGCCAGTTAGGCGCATTATATGCCAACCAAATTTTAAGGCATATGATGTTGTATATACGCTTGTTATGCGATTTAATGTTTGCTGGGTATACACCCTGCTATGTTTTTCTGATGATATTCTCTTATGGCGGGTTTACCCTAGGGAGATCTATAGCTATAGATGGATTTATTCACCTGAAAATAGGTGTAAACGGGTGAGAATAAATATGATACACTTATTCGAGGTATATATAACTTGAATAAATTCAGCATATGTAAACGCTTGTGAATTTCTCACTGGTGAGAAATCACCAAAGTTGGATGCAGTTCTACTTCAGGTGAATAAATTCATCGAAAATATGAATATATTCATTATAGAAGTTCTCGCTAGTGTAAACGGTTGATGCGATTTCTATAAATCTCATCATATTTCTTCACATGAATATATATCTCTAGTCTAAATCCACCCTTACTTCACACCCACAATAGCTAAAATATTGTGTTGTATTGGCATATTTAGTCTTGGACATCTTATGGTCCTGATAGGGTTAACCGGAGGCGAATGAATCTTAAGCTTTAAGGTCTCCGTGAACAAAGCAAAAGAAGCAGAAAGTATTTAACGATTGAATCACCGATACTTGCTCAACGAAAATGTTCGTTGCAGTCAGGGATTAGACATCAATTGAATATAGGCTACCCAAAATCAAAATCAATATGGCGTCATTTGTTTACCAACATATCATTTGCGAGGATTGAAATCGTTGAAATCACGGAGATAGCGCTGCTTTATTTCTAACTGCATGAGCGGTTTTCATATTTCGGTTTCACATGTAGGTGTTCACATTTAACATGAAGTTTAAGGTGAAGGTGAAAGCTAGCCACAAATGGCTGCCACAATGGCGCTCATTTCTTTCATCTCCCTCTCTCACCCCTCGCACGAAAATGAATAATTTTGCGAAACAGTGTGATGAAAATTATCGTTTTCGCACATTCCCATCAAGTAATATCAACCAAACTCTAATCGATTACTTGCAAGATATTAAATTTTTATCTGCTGACGCACTGTATAGTGAAAAACGTCGGAAATCTCGAGCTAGTGCTCTGAAAGTTAAATTTTAACTTTCAGTTTTCGGTATTGGTTTGGTTTGTTTTGGTGAAAGCATCGTTATTTTTTCGACACTGATGCCAGACAACATCATCGAAACAGCTATAAAAACCACTTAATAAAATGATATTCCTGGGTCATAGTGTCATGTCATGAGAATCAATAGAATAAAATTGTGTTGATATCAATACAATTATGATTTTTACGTTGAATGGATCTATAATGTAAGTTTGACCAACTTTAACATTAGTTAAGTAAATTGTATTGCAGAGCTCGAAACACTGCCACGACTGCCTATGCTTTCAAAAACAGTAAAGGGAAAAACATTACATTCAATCAAAATGCCTCGGCCAACGAATAGAAGAGTTAAGGCTCTCCAACGTGAATATGTGAAAACAATACGATCAACGGAGGAAAATATTAAGGAATTATCAACATCGAGTTGCTAAGCGGAGGAACTTGTTAATACCAAGCCCCAATTCGCATGTGTTATAAGTTTGCTCATGTTACGCTCGCGTATAATCAGAATTTTACTTCATATGCAAATGCACCTTCTATATATATTAATATTTGCATTTCATCATCGGAGCATATCGTTCATACATTTTACTTTTGTATTGAATTGTTATTTTTTTCAAATGTATTCAATAGGCCGTATGAATAAGAACAAAATTCACCTTTAGTTTACTTCATTCGAGCAGTCGAGCAGTGAGATTAAGTTTTTACTACGTTTGGTATGAATAAAAGAAACAACAAAGTATTTACTTTTCGAAAATGGATGTTTAGCTGATTTCGTATAATAAAACAGCATTCATCAAGTATTTACTTTGTAATTATCAAGTATGCTCATGAGCATACTTTGGATCTGAAAACACTTCCATTCGTTTTGATGTCATATCCGATTTATGTTTAATGCTACTATCTTGCGCTTGAAGTTAAACAAGTTAACGATCCGCATTGGTGGCATTGAGCTTCGTTTACTAGCTTAGGGGAACGTAAAAAAATTGATTGATTTTCAGGCGGAATGAACACGTTTTCAAAATTTAAATTATGAATGAAAAATAACCTTTCCGTACCTATTTGGCATTCTGTTTAAATGAAAAACACTTTTGTTTGCAGGTGGTGAAAAAATCTTGTACAAAAATTGTTTTTGAAGACAACTTTATATTATAATAAAAAGTTTCAGTAATAATGTTGGAAATGTATAAACAAAGGGTTAAATGAAAGTCCGAAAAAAATGTGTTAAGTGATTAAATAACATGATGTGAACATTTTCATTCAAATTGTAACATTTGAAAACTGGCTTCGTGTCTTCTAATATGATAGGTATTACACTAACGAGATAGGGACCCAAACTATGGTCCCTAATTGAAAGTCGCCACCAGACGTCGACACTATTCCTTTTTCATCGCGAATTCACGCTTTGTCCAAAAAAAAAAAAAACGTTTTGAAACGAAACCTAAACAATCAGTTGACAGATGTTTGACAAAGTAAAATCTATGTTCGAATTCGAAAATGAAATTAGTAAAGTAAACTTTTATTCATACGGATTCAAGTAAATACTAGGAAAGTTTACTTTACTTGGAAACGGGCAGAATAACTAAATACTTTGAATAAAAAATTCGTACGTCCTAATGACTCGTGTCAATGAAGCACCACACAGTCTGATAAGTGAATTGATCTATTTACGTGTGCTTTGCTCTTCTCTCACAAACACTATTACCCCATTTATACACGTGGGTTTACCTATACTACTACAATGGCTAGCTTCCAACTTCACCTTAAAGTTAGCCACAATTCGATTATATAACCGGACCGAGTTGTAAACAACAGTAATTGACAGAACCAAAATGTTAGTGAATCGCAGCAATATTGGGTATACTGGCAATATGAGGGATTTGACGTTTTAGTCATACCCCTGGTTGCAGTCCACACAAGCTCAAGCTCAACGAATCATTCAAAAAAAAATAATTTATGGTACTTTCAAGAACTTTAAAAACGGTTTGTTTTTCAAAGCTTTAATTGGACGTTGTAGAAAAACCAATTCAGGTTTCTTAACTGCATATTTTTCGATCATAATTTCTTGAAATATCGAAACGAAAGATTAATTTTTATCTCTACAATGTGAAATTTTATTGGAAAGTTCTGAGAATGAAAGCTAATGAATATGTTTAATTAGTTTTTTTGTGAATTAGTTGGGAACAAATATTTTCAGTCCAGGAAAATTAAGAAAAAAAAAAAGAATAATCTTTTTCACAGTTTTATTTTGCAAATCTCAAATGTATGAAACAGTTACGAGATGTTGAAAGACGCAATTTGAAATTTTAATGTTTTTTTTTCACAATACTTACAGCAACTTTAATTTCTCTTCCAGTTCGTACTCCATCACAGCGTATTTTTCGTTGGTGTCTGAGATGAAATCAATTTCTTTCTTCTTAATTTCGCTCATGATTCTTTCAATTTTGTATTTTTCTCTTATATGAACAGTTAACACGAAGCGTGGTGATACGATTTTCGTTTGTTTATTATTGTACTATAAGTTTCCATGGAGATAACGGCATAGCTTTAAAGGCTTATGGCAAAATTAAGCTTTTTCCAACTAAAAAGCTTTTTATAGCAAGTGTTTGCGAGCTTAAAAGCCTGATGATATGTGGTTTTGAATTTCATTTCCCAATGATACCATTTCATTGCCGTATGGCCAATTCTTATTTTAATCCTTTAACCCTTTAACCCTTTAACCCTTTAACCCTTTAACGGGTACCGGCAACAATGTTGCCACCAACAAAAAAAATTCTTTTTGCTGTACTATGCTGAATATTCTTACAATATTTTACTTAGCCAAAACCTCCTAAAGCTTAAACCTGGCAATACTCTATTTTTTTTGAGCTGCTAAAATTGTACGATATTAATTTGGGAGTCTTTTCTATGTAACAAAACCACGATTTTAGAGCGCCGACGAAAAATTCGGTTTAAATTGGTTGAAAATGCATCTTGTTGAAAAGTTTTTCATTGTAAATGTACTATTTGGGATCTACTGTGTAAGATCATGCACTTTTTTCAATAAAATAAATGGTGTATTTGAGGAATAATTGAAGACCTTCTGAAGGTATCTTGCAATACTCCAATTTTTTTAGGGCTGCTAAAAATGTACGATATTAATCCTTTAACGGGCCGTGAGAACTAGGCAAGGGATCGACTTCAACTTCAGAGAACACAATCCTTACATAAAAAATAACACATAGTTACCTTTGAATTTTTTTTAACTATTGCAACAGTTGAAAAATTTGTTGGCAATATAGTTGCCACTGCCCGTTAACCCCAAAAACACTCCACTTTATTGCGCCTTTGGTTATGCAAAAATCAAAACAATATTTCTAGTGCAGTAATACCGATTATTTCAGCGATTTACAATATTTCTAGATCAGCGAAAAAGCCTATTTTTTATATAGAGTTTCAGGGTACGTTTACAGTGAAAAACTTATCAGCTTGTTGCATTTGGAACGAATTTAAGTATAATCTCCTGTCGGCGCTCTAAACTCGTGGTTTTGTTACACAAAATGACTACCAACTTATTATCGTACATTATTAGCAGCCCAAAAATATTGTAGTATCGCCAGATACTTTTAATTTTTTAGTTTTTGATTAAGTAAAATATTGAAATAATATTCCAAGTACAGCGAAAAAAAATTTTTTTTCGTAGTGGCAGTATAGTTGCCACGGTCTGACACAGGGTTAGGCAAAAAGGAGACAATCTTCGCTCTGGAGTAGTATCTAATATCTAAAAACTTCTTCAAGACACCGTTCATGGATAGCATTCCAGAATATTTTCGATGATTACTTCCTCAATTTCAAACGTCATCACAGTCAGTCTCAAAAAAGGCCAAAATCCGTTGAAGTGACCTTAAATAAGCGGATGATCCGTGGCCCTGCCAGACAGTATGCAGATGCTGGAAAATCTAGTCGAGATAGAACCAAGGCACGAGGAGTCTGGGTAAAAAGTGGAGGTCATCGCATCACCAATGCACAATGGTCCAGGAGATGCATTTTAGTGGAAATTAGCATTTAGAGCTCGACAGTTATTCTCTAGACAAAAACTGTCTTTGACAAAGTTGATACATATGATAGAGCGCTCACTTTCATGTTGAAAAAAAATAGGGTGAACAAAATTTTCGATGATATAAAAAATCTAACTTTTCTATCTCTATAGATAGAGGTAAACATAGTTCGACAGACATAGTTATTTGAGACATCTTTGTAGAACAAAGTTTTTTTGTATCTCTTGAAATTGCCTTTTTTCTAAGTTGCGTTACTGTCACCAGTAAAAAATCTGTTTTTATGCTCTAATTTTTATACTTCAATTTCTACATACAAACTGTCTTCGGAAGACTTTTTGAACATACTAATACAAACATTTTGCGATGCAAAACTTGTCAATATCTCAACTTCACTCAAAGTTATTGATATTTCTTTCCAAAAAATACGCACTCTTCAATTGCTTGCTATCCTTTCTGGGGCAAACATAAGAAATGTTTGTTGACGAAATTTGAAAGAACAAATTTCAATTTTTGTGTGATTTTCAAAGATATGTTATTTTTTGTATTTGAGTATATTAAACTTGAAATCATGAGTTTTTGGGTGAAAACCCATCAATAACTTTGAGCAGGATGAGGATATTGACAAATTCTGCATCGCAAAATGTTGGTATTGATAATCTCTGAAAGTCGTACGAAGACAATTTTGATGTAGAATTTCAAGTATAAAAGTTAAATAAAATAAGTAAAATAACTGGTTTTTTCATGGTTACCCTAATGCAACTTAGTTAAAAAACAACTTGGTGGGAAATATTTATTCTTTAGACAAAAACTGTCTTCGACGAAGTTGTTACATATGATAGAGCGCTCATTTTCATGTTGCAAAAAATAGGGTGACCAAAATTTTAGATGATATAAAAAATCTAACTTTGTTATCTCTATAGATAGAGATGAACATAGTTCGACAATATTGTAGCCCTAATTATTTTATTCAACTTTGTAGAACAAAGATTTTTTCTATCTTTTGATATAATCGATTTAGCGCATTTTTCCTAAGTTAAATTAGGGTGACCGTGAAAAATCGGGTTTTTTGCTCCAACTTTTATATTTTAAATTCTACATCAAAACTGTCTTGGTACGACATTTAGAGCTTATCAAGACCAATATTTTGCGGTGCAGAACATGTCAATATTTAAATCCTACTCAAAGTTATTGATGGTTTTTACCAAAAAACTCCTGATTTCAATTTCAATTTACTCAAACACGAAAAATAACATAGTTTTTAAAATCACACATTATGTAGAGTGAACTCTGCTCTTTCAAATGCCGCCAATAAACTTCGTTTATGTTAGCCCCAGAAAGAATGGCAAGCAATTGAAAAGAGCGTATTTTTTGGGAAGAAATTTCAATAACTTTGAGTGAAGTTGAGATATTGACGAGTTCTGCATCGCATGTTTGTATTAGTATGTTCTAAAAGTCTTTCGAAGACAGTTTGTATGTAGAATTCGAAATATAAAAGTTAGAGCAAAAAAAACCGTTTTTCTAATGGTGACCCTAACGCAACTGAGAAAAAGGCGCTATATCGGCTATTTCAAGAGATACAAAAAACTTTGTTCTACAAAGATGTCTCAACTAACTAGGACTACAACATTGTTTACTATCTTTACCTCTATCTATAGAGATAAGAAAGTTTTATTTTTTATTCTATCGACAATTTTAGTCACCCTATTTTTAATCACATAAAAATGAGCGCTCTATTATATATAACAACTTGAAACCAATGAAACCAAATTTGGCATACTGAGGTTTTAGAGTGCAATAGATGTTTCTATGGTGGTTAGACTCCCCACCGCCCTCTCTAAGGGGGCTGCCATACAAATAAAACACAAATTTCTGCATTACTCGAGAATTAATCAAGCAAATGAAACCAGATTTGGCATATGGAAATTTTGGAGTGCAATAAATGTTTTTACGGTTAGATACTCCTCTCTCCTCTCTTTGGAGGGGCTGCCACACAAATGAAACACAAATTTCTGCATTACTCGAGAATTAATCAAGCAAATGAAACCAGATTTGGCATATGGAGATTTTAGAGTGCAACATCATTAATCGTTGACATCGGCGTTTCTGAGGAACAGGTATAGATGAAGCAGAAGATCAGGATCACGGCTACCTATGGCGGGTTTACATTAGGGAGATCTATAGTTATAGATGAATTTATTCACGTGAAAATAGGTGTAAACGGGTGAGAATAAATATGATACACTTATTCAAGGTATATATAACTTGAATAAATTCAGCATATGTAAACGCTTGTGAATTTCTCACTGGTGAGAAATCACTTTTTTTTCAAAAAGCTTTGAAGAAGAAAGCAGTGGAAGCTCATTCGAGGTCACAATGAATACTAACACCTATATTTCTATGTTGGGCTTGTCAATTTGGCTGTCAAAATTTGCGTTGTTGGTCTCGTATGGTTATGCATGCCAACTTCCAATGGAGTGAATTATGACGAAATTAATATTTAAATTTTCTGTCCTGTAAGTTAATAATACTTATTATTAATCACGCAGCTCAAATATCACTGTATAATTCTACCATTTTTTTGTTATAATGGTTCATGGTTACCACATCATGATTAAAGAAAAACATGAAATAATTAGACACTCTGTGATGAATTGGAACATAATTCTATTTATTGTGCAGCTCTACTTCTCTCACTACGGAAAGATACATCCATTCAAGCCACTTGTGCAAACGTGTTTTTGGATATTGTGTCATAAAGGTTGATTATTTCCAATGATGGGGTACACATTGTCTGAATATGAGTGTTTGTTCTGCGAGACGACTGAAACACACCATCATTTTAATCGGTGAAATTCAAACTAGACATTGTATGGTTCGATATATTTTCGAAACCTCAGAAGACACACTTATGAAGTATTCTCTTTTCCCGCGTGATAACGTCAATGCCGGCTTCGGCGACATTACAGTCGCGCGTCACCCAAGTTAGATGTTGAGCAGATCAAATAGAAAACATGATAAACAAATAGACGAATCCTGCATGTAAATGTCAATGTCTGCAGCTTCAGCTGGCACAATTTACGATTTTGTTGTGGGCGTTACATTACCGTCGGCGGTTAGCTTGAGCAAGTGTTCTAATTCGCTACATTTCGAGGCACCTGAGATGCTGTCAATCGAGATGAGAGTTGCGTCGTTACACGAGCGAAGTTAAGGTTTCCGTCGTGTCGGGTAAATATCGGGCGGCAAATGCGCCCCATTTGAATGTATAGCTACCGACTGGGCATATCGGTGATGGTTCCTTTGTACGGAGGCGATATTTTCCCCTTTATAGCCCTATTTGTTTGATAAGACGACACGTTCGTATAAATTTAAAATATCAGTCTTTCCGACTTTCATTCAGTGAGGAACCACAATGTGTATGATATCGGTAAAGTCGTGCCTCGAATTGTCGCTTTCAGGGCTTTCGGCGAGTGACTTAAGTTCGTGGTTAGTGTTCGCTTAGAGCACGTGGTGCTTAGCTCGATAAGCACTAGATCCTGCTGTGATGTGACATTTACCTGGGTACTGACTCACGCGGGATTATATCAAGGAGAGGTGTTTTTGGCGTTTGGAGGTATCCGGGTTACTTAAGCCCAGCGTACAGAAACTTGGCAAGTCAAAAGTTTGTTCGTTTGGCTCGAGTTATACGGATCCTTTGTGTCACCCCTTGAAATGTGGAGACGCCGGTTTATTGTGTAAAGTTCGGATATCATCCACGTCGACACAGCAGGTTGCACTGCGTGTCACGAAGTGTGAAGTGGGTCATACACCAGTGCATGTGATGTGTGAAACAAACTGAAAATACAAGTTGCAGTCATCAGAGAATCGGTGGAGTTTACGTCATTCGTGAGCGTGAGAGTATATACTTCATATCTAAGCTGACTTTTTCACTTGTCGCCTGATGATTAATCTACCCCTATTAACAGGATTGGCTATTAGTTTTCAGTGATAAGCAATATTTCGTAATATGGCTTCATATCGAACTTGTTTCACATGATAATACATTGTATTGGAAACATATGATATAATGTATAAATTGAATATGTTATAGAGGCGCATTATATCGTACTAAAATCGATACGCCCTATTGAAAAGTTACACTTGAGTCAAAAAATTCACAATTGCTGTGGAAAACTCAAATTTCCTCCAACCCGAACGGAATACAAACGTTCATTCGAATAAAAAATACATGCAGCATTGTACTGCGTCAGCTCACGGAAATTCCGCTCAAATTGTTCATGCAAGGAGTCCAGAGGAATGATAATTCCCTATTTGTTCCAAAGCTAGGTCCAAATTTGGTTCGTTCCTTTCTTCTTCAATGCAGAGTCTCAGAGATGAACCAGCCTTCGGCTGAAAATCTCTTTAATAAAGAAAGAAAAAAAAGATGCAGAGTCTCTCTTACATGGTAAAGCTTTTAGAATTGATTCAATTTCGTTTCACCAAAGATTCCCTTGGAGTTGAATCCGATTTGATCGCTTGACTTGAGGCTTCAATTGAGCGTCAAAAACGGAGAAAGTGACTACACTGCGTTTCTCAACTATAGAACCACTCATTTTATTATGTTTCCAGAGATATGTAAGAAGTTGGTTGAATTGAAGTATATAGTGTAGGATATAATAACTATATTCATTTAACATAATGGCCATTTGAACTTTATAGTTGTATTCAGGCGCGAAACATTGAAAAAAGCTAAATTTCCAGTGTAGCATAACTATAAAGGGTGTGTCACATCAAATTGCATCACGGAAAAAACGCTGTAGAAATTCGCCCAGTAGATCGATCCTTTTGAAAATTTTAGACAGTAAAATAAAAACTATTAAACAACTTTTGGCATTTTCTTTTTATTCATACTTCGAGCCCAAGCCCGTATGCTCGCACCTTCCTCTTTACCCCGTCCATAAGGTTCTGTACAACGTCAGGTTGTAGTTTTTTTTGAACAGAAATCCATTTTCTCTTGAAGTCCGCCTCCGATTTGACAACTTTTGGGTTCTTCCGGAGGGCCTGCTTCATAATCGCCCAATATTTCTCTATTGGGTGAAGCTCCGGCGCGTTGGGCGGGTTCATTTCCTTTGGCACAAAGGTGACCCCGTTGGCTTCGTACCACTCCAACACGTCCTTTGAATAGTGGCACGAAGCGAAATCCGGCCAGAAGATGGTCGGGCCCTCGTGCTGCTTCAATAGTGGTAGTAAGCGCTTCTGTAGGCACTCCTTTAGGTAAACCTGCCCGTTTACCGTGCCGGTCATCACGAAGGGGGCGCTCCGCTTTCCGCAAGAGCAGAATGCTTGCCACACCATGTACTTTTTGGCAAACTTGGATAGTTTCTGCTTGCGAATCTCCTCCGGAATGCTGAATTTGTCCTCTGCGGAGAAGAACAACAGGCCCGGCAGCTGACGAAAGTCCGCTTTGACGTAGATTTCGTCGTCCATTACCAGGCAATGCGGCTTCGTCAGCATTTCGGTGTACAGCTTCCGGGCTCGCGTCTTCCCCACCATGTTTTGCCTTTCGTCGCGGTTAGGAGCCTTCTGAACCTTGTATGTACGCAGGCCCTCCCGCTGCTTGGTCCGCTGGACGAATGAACTTGACAAATTCAGCTTATTGGCGACATCCCGCACCGAACTTCTCGGATCACGTCTAAACTGCTTAACTACGCGTGATCTTTTTCACTGAAGGAGCATCCATTTTTGCCGTTCTTCACCTTCCGGTCGATGGTTAGGTTCTCGAAGTATCGTTTTAGTACTCTGCTGACCGTGGATTGGACGATTCCCAGCATCTTACCGATGTCCCGATGTGACAACTCCGGATTCTCGAAATGAGTGTACAAGATTAATCACGACGCTCTTTTTCGTTCGACGACATTTTTCCAAATTTACGAAAAATTGACAGTGAAGCATGGCCAACGTGATCTATACACTCTTATCTGATTATAAGCGAAAGCTGAAGATATAATTCCTAAAAATTAAATTTCTACAGCGTTTTTTCCGTGATGCAATTTGATGTGACACACCCTTTAGAACCAGATGGAAAAACTCTCACTTCTTTACAAAATTAACGTCAATTTCACATAAATTACAATAAGTTTCTAATTCGTAGGTCATCTTTAGTTCTCAATCAGTTCAAATAACCCATTCGGGGTGTTTACGATCAAGCTGCGCCATGTTGTAGTGTGTATCTCGTTCTTCGCAGAGAATACTGCTCGTTTAAGCTCTTCAAATTAATCATACTGCTTGTAAGCTGCTTCTACTATTCGTACGATCAATCCTCATAAGTTCTTGATAGGGTTTTGGTCTGTTAAACAAGCTGACCAGTCCAAAATCTGAAGCCCTTTGCAGAAGCCAAATTTCCCAGGATTGCTGAAGCCGCTAATTGAAAGTCTTAGGGACAATCAAAAGAGTAATTTGGGGAATTTATCAGATTACTGTGAAGTCGCTACTGAAGAGCAAGTATGGAAAAGTTCATCCGCACGCTAATTATAAATCACTCTTGTATCTGCTTGGAATAATCATGGCGAGAAGAATGCAGCAAGCAATCGTGAGATTGCACGATTAATCATTTTTCACTCCCCAACCATCTTCAATCGGGACTGAGAGTGAACATAACAAAACAAAGAGTGGAAAACAACATTCAATGAATGAATACTCCTTTGGAATGATCGCACGAAACAAAATAACGAGCGAGTCAAAACAGACTGAATGTATATGTATGATTTTATTTTCCCTTGTACTACACTACTTTCTCTGTCAGCATTCAAGTGCACATGAATCCACCTTCCCGCTCACCAATAACTTGCGTTAATATGGTCTTTTGCGTTGGCTTGGATCGTTTCATACTAGAAACAAAAAAAAAGTCATTGCAATAGTGCACAGGAAACAACTCGATTTCAACCATCCTATATTTTACTGCCGTGATCGAGGCTCAATGATTGCTATTTGAGTGAATAACGAATGATTTTACATAGACACTCGCTGGCTGGTTTCCAATTTGATTCTATCACCATCTAACGTCATTTCGAGAGACAAATGAGGGAATGCAAAATTCTCTGAGAATAGATGAGCGGAATCGAGACAGTATTTTTCCGTTCTAATCGAGAATGAACTTTGCAAAGATGATAGGTGAATGTTTTCTGTCTCCAATAAAGTGAGGCATAAACGGAAATAGAAGGGTGGGTTTTATTTGTGTATGAGTGTTGTTGAACGAATTTCGATGCGATTTCGCCCATACCTGCTAAAGAGCATCTCAAATGTTCCATATTCACCGGAAAAAAATTAGTAATTCCTCAATTAGAAACGAGAGATAGTTAATGAGAGCGGCACATGGAAAATACTATTTATATGTTTTGGCTTAACGTTTTTGCAACATCGCCTGATTCACAATGTCTTGTGTATCATTCATTGACACCAAGCAATGAATGATACACAAGACATTCGTGGTGCGACTTGCAAGCCCTGCGACCAACCGCACTGTCTCACAGAAGACTATCGTGATACTGCTGTTTTACGTCCCGAATACTACCTGGACTGGTCAAAGACGCTTATAGCGGCGTCAATTCGCTGTTCCCGGGTTTTTGTAGCTTTTCTTGGAGACTGGCAATGGCCATTTGCTCTTTCCATCATCTCCTAGATAGTGTTCATCTGAATTAGTGCAAGCCAGAAAACGGACCCTTTGTCGATAGAATTTCTGACCCGAACGGGAATCGAACCCGAAGCCCCCATCTTGGCGAGCGTCACGCTAACCATTAGGCCATGGGGACCTCACCTCATGAGCGAGACGAAAGTAACTAAGGAAGTTTGATATCCTTCCCGCAACCAGCATTACGGCAGAAGACATCGTCGACGGCAGATTTACGAAAAATCTTCATATACAGCCATTCCATGTTAAACCGATAGAGTAGTTCTTAGATTTTCGTAAAAAGTGGAAGTTTCGTCCTTTCTGCCAAACTGTTGGGCACCCTAACAAAAAAATAAAAAAATACGGGTCTATTTTTATTTTAGGGTGATTCGAAATATCGACTTTTTCCCCTTTTTTTTTTCATAAATGACAAATTCATAACTTGTGAAGTACTGAACTGATTTAGACGGTCGATATATCAAATTGAAGCATATTAGCTAGTCATTCTCGAAAAAATACTACACCTGCATAAATTTCAGGTTTTGGTTTTGTAATTATTGATTGTATTTGTTTTTTATAGTTTTCATGCTCTCGGGACCAAGGGTGCTATATTTTTGGAAAGCTGAGGATTTTTTACATAATATATCTCGAAATCAGGGATGAGTTTCTTTTCGTTTTTGAGTTATGATCTTTCAAAGTTACCCGATGGTCCAAAAAACCATTTTTCCCTTTTATCCTAAAAATGACTTTTTTCGAAAATTTATTACTTTTGCATTACTTGACCGATTCAGATGATCGACATATCAAATTAAAGCCTACTAGCTTTCTTGGAAAAATAACACACTTGCCAATTAGTTGGATTATAGTCACATACAATCAGTCTAATCGCATAGAAATATTGAACGAAAACTGAATACGTGTTAACTTTGAAAAATCATAACTTAAAAACGAAAAATAACACTTCGCTGGTATTCGGATATATTATGTGAAAAAACCTCAGCTTTCAGGAAAAACATATAAAAAAATATAGCGCCCTTGGTCCCGAAACGATGTAAGCTATAAAAAACAAATATTATCAATAATTACGAAAACAAAACCCATTTTTAATCAGAGTGTAATATTTTTTCAAACAATACTAGCTCATTGGCTTTGATTTGATATGTCGCATCTGAATCGGTTTAGTAGATCAGAAGTTATGATTTTTTGTAATGGAAAAAATGGGGAAAAAATTATGTTTCGGACCAATTTTTTTTTATTTTTTTTTTATAATTACGTTTATTTGTCTTTTTTGTTTGGTAAAAATTTATTTACATGGTTGATTCATTCTCGACTTCAAAACTAAATTTCAACTCATCTATATCAATCCTACCATTACTACTATCAATGAAGGTGATATATGTCAATAACAGTTTCATTATCAAAATTCGTTCATTTGTTTCAAACCCCTCCAACGACGGTCGAAGGAGATCCTCTAAATGGAGTGCGCGTTGTCTACCAGATACCACTAGCAGCTTTTGTTGTAGCACATTGAAAGCATCTCGTACTCTCCGACAGCCAAAAAATTTGTGCTGTATTGTTTCCACACTCGAAGAACAGTGTAAGCACCGCCTCAAGGCAAGCATTTTCAGGTTCTCTAAGGGTAGGCTGAACCTGAACAGTATATTAATAGGCAGTTGCGAATTAACATTTGCAATGGCAGTACTTTGTGTTTCAAATGATACTCGATATGCTAACGGTGTCACAGTCCAACGACATTTCTTTGCCCATGTTGTATTTTTTACAATAGCTATGCGATAAGCATTGCTGTTTGTAAAACGTCCATTGAAAAACACAAAGTCATAACCAGCACTATCATAAATATGTCTCACTCCGAGAGCGGTAACATCTTTACGTATTATTGGATTGAAGTGAGGCAACACGTGCTGCTGGCTGATATAATTCCTCCGGAATTATGGACAAGCTACCAGTCAGTGTCTATTCTTCTTGTGAGACAGAAGTGAGGGTTTTAAGTGGAATGTTATATCGTGGACGAAATTATCTCGGACCAGGAAATCCATTAGAAAACGGGCCACCAAAAAGTGAAGCAGATAAAATTGCATATATACACGACCACGAATATCATTTTGCGCAAACTCAGGAAGATATTAGAAAAAGTGATAGAAAAGCTATTCAAGCATTTGATAGAGCACCAGGACTAGACTCATGGCTAGGTAAGGTTGGACTCGGTATAAAATACGGAGTGGAATCGCTAATTGGGGTTAAATATCCCTCTAATCTTCCACACAGTAAATCAGGTAAGCGGACCGACACACCCATGTCACCGCCGGGTACACCGGCAAAGAAAACAAAAGAGTCTAATGATACAGGATACGACTCTTCAACAGATATTTTCGCTGCTACTCAGTCACAGGGCTCCGAACATCACACACAGAGCCACGATACTCCAATTGCTGGAAGTTCTTCAACTGGTTCCAGTGGAGAAATTCAACCAGGACAGGGTGAGCCCATCGAAATTGATACAGCTGAAATGTCAGGAGGAACTGGATCTGGAAGAGGCGGTGTAGCTGAACCAGGAGGAACTGGTGTTAATAGAGTGTTCATCAGCGGTTCGAACGGTGTTAATAATGGAACACACAAATATAAACGAAGTTTTGAAGTGACAACTATCAACTATGCCAATGCTAACATTGCCAACGCTTCGGTTGCTGAAAATGGTCGACTAGGAACACCAAGAACAGAAATCATTCCATTAAGTACTATTAACGTAAACGATTTATATTGGTACATGAATTCTGTAGAATTTGATGAACTACCTACTACTGCATGGGCAAAGAAATGTCGTTGGACTGTGACACCGTTAGCATATCGAGTATCATTTGAAACACAAAGTACTGCCATTGCAAATGTTAATTCGCAACTGCCTATTAATATACTGTATAATGTTGGGTTAAATAAAACTGTACCTGTAATGGGTATTGGAAAAATTTCAACCTCAACAACTGCTCCTATGGTACCAACTGGTATTACCAATCATACGAATATTCAAGAAGGAACTACTATAAATGCCCATGTAAATGGAATTCGTACATTACAAAGCCCAGCAATGATATCGTATACATATTTTCCTACGTCGAGTGAAAACTTAATGGCATGTTGTGCCGTGCTGCTGGCTGATATAATTCCTCCGGAATTATGGACAAGCTACCAGTCAGTGTCTATTCTTCTTGTGAGACAGAAGTGAGGGTTTTAAGTGCTTGTTTCAAACAGTGAAATACTTTGTGAAATTATAAGGATGTTTGACTTGTTCAAATTACTTGCTCCGCTAGCTATTGCAAAAGTGTTAGACATTCGTGCGTTTGCTTTAGCGATTATCGAAAATAACTTTGTGAAAAAGTTAGAGCAATGGATTCAAGGAGTAAAGAAACCGAAAGCTGTGAAGTTGAAACAGTTTCTGATACAATTGAACATAAGTTGTCAGAACGTTTTGGAATTAGTGGATGCGAACGAGGGCCAAGCGGATCTGGAAATGCAACTGAACCTATTTACTACTGGCTTAGAGATGTCATTGTCGATGTCAGTCTTTCGAGACTTTTTACAATTACTAAAAAAGCCCGAGACGAGCGAAGTGGACGCAAGTCTTTTATCATTGCCTTCCACGTCGAGAAAGCGACGTGCGTCAATGGAATCGGTTGTCAGTGTTGCAACGGACAACAGTGGCGAATTGGAGACGGATGTACCGTCGAAGCGACAGGCCATGGACACATCTACCACTCCTGCACCTTCACCAGTTCGCAGTGCCGATGTACGTTCTTACGCGGAACAAAGCGACTCCGACGAAGAGGACCTTTTCTTCCATTGTCGGAACTCTCGTCCGAACACTGGCAAAATATCATCAACTATTTATGCGGTTCGTGGCGATACATCTTACTCGTACAAAGGGATGGTCACACCATCTTCGAGGAGTCGGATAATAGAATTCAAGATATACGACAACGCAAATACTTATATGAGTTGCAACAAGATGGATCGTTGGAGACAAGCAAGTTGTCGGGGCAACCTTATCTTATCTCACACGCGCGCGCGCGGGCATGTTGTGCCGTGCTGCTGGCTGATATAATTCCTCCGGAATTATGGACAAGCTACCAGTCAGTGTCTATTCTTCTTGTGAGACAGAAGTGAGGGTTTTAAGTGCTTGTTTCAAACAGTGAAATACTTTGTGAAATTAAAAGGATGTTTGACTTGTTCAAATTACTTGCTCCGCTACCAATCATAACTCAAAAACGAAAAAAAATGCCTCCCTGGTTTCGAAATATATTATGTGGAAAATCCTCAGCTTTCCAGAAAAAATACAAAAAATATAGCGCCTTTGGTCCCGAGACCATGAAAGCTATAAAAAACAAATACAATCAATAATAACGAAAACATAATTCAAATTTACTGCAACTGTAGTATTTTTCCAAAAAAGACCAGCTAATTGGCTTTAATTTAATTTGTCGAATGCTTGAATTGGTCCAGTGATTCGATAGTTATGAATTTTTGAAAAAAGGCATTTTTGGAAAATATGCTAAAAAATGGATCGGACCACCCTAAAATGGGAATGGCCACCCTAACAAAAAAATAAAAAAAGGGTCTAATAATTTGCGATAAAGAACAAAACTACCACTTTTGACGAAAATTCATAACCGCTATATCGGTTTGGCATGGAATGGCTGTATATAAACATTTCCTCTAGGTGGATTGATACTATTTTCGTAACCCAAATAAATATTCGAGACACTTAAGGTGGCCGTAGACTGTTTGCCCGGAAGTCAAATATTTGATATTTTTTGACAGATAAGGTTTGATTTGATATTTGTACAAACACTATTTTGTTTGCCACTCTTCAATTTTCAACAGTGGTAAACAATTTCAAACACCGAACATGGAAAAAATCCGCTGAAATATTCAAGGTAACCTAACCATGTACCGACAGGTTCGAAGAACAAACTGAAAAAACATTTTAGACATCCAATAATTGAATATTTGCTTGTCGTGTTTTGTGTAGAATATATTTGATCAGTACACGTTGACCAAATTTTATCTGTCAAAAAGAGTCAAATATTTGGCTTCGGTCAAACAGTGTATGCGCACTCTTAGATGGTTGTTATTGAGAAATTGTTTTTTAAACATAATTCTTAATACAGCCATTCCATGACAAACCGATATAGTGGTTCTCGGATTTTCGTCAAATATGGTAATTTTGTTATTTATCGCAAAACATTATACCCGTGTTTTTAATTTTTTTTTATTGGGATGCCCATTTCCATTTTAGGGTGGTCCGAAAAATCAAATTTTTCCACCTTTTTCCCAAAAAAAACTTTTTTCAAAAATTGATAACTTTTGAACCACTGAACCGTTTTAGATGATCGACATATCAAATTGAAGCCAATGAGCTAGCCTTTTATTGAAATTGCAATATTGAGCAAGCAAAAAAATATGGATTTTGTTTTCGTAATTATTGATTATTGATTATTGTTGTTTTCATGACTTTGGACTAAAGGGTGCTATATTTTTTGATATTTTTTCTTGAAAACTGAGGATTTTTTCACATAACATATCTTGATATCAGAATTGCATTTTTTTTCGTTTTAAAGATATGATTTTTTCAAATTTAACATGTTTTAAGTCTTCGTTCAATATCCTAAGTGACTGGACTACACTGTGTCCAACTTCTATAAGACCAGGATCTTGCTGCTTTGTGTCATTGTAAACAAAAAATGCTTCAATTTATATTCTAGTGTGTAGGTATTGGTGACTACCATACACTTCATGATTTTCATATGTGTGTGTGTGCAAGCGCTGAACCTAAACGAATGTTTTCGTATTTTCAACTGTCAAGTTTCTATAAGACCAGTTACATTTTCCGTTGTTTTAGTTGTTTTGATCAATTAAATCTGCTATTAAACTACTTAACTGCTCGGGTGACAATTCGTCAAATTTTGGTAAAAAATCCTCACATAAAGAGGGCTTAAAAGGTTAAAACTCCTCATCTTACACCATCTCACATCGGAAGACGTCTGAGTTTTGCCAAAGCTCACATGAACCGACAGTGGGACATGGTATGTTGTGACAAAGAATGTTTCCAAAAGAATACATTTTGCTATATACCATAACAAAAAGTTCTTCAATGTACAGGTTATCTTCACTGACGAAAAAAGTTCAATTTGGATGGTCCTCATGGTTTCAACAGGAACGGGCGAGATTTACGGGAGGAGGAACAGTATTTTTCAACCAGGAATTTTGATGGAGACTCGTGCATGGTTTTGGCCGGGATTCTGTGCAACCGGAAAGCTTTCTTTTCTTTTCCTGTATTATAGTGACTTTCAACTCTTTAGGCTGGAAAGCTTAAGATATCTTTCACATCATTCAAAGATTACATACATGTTCTGGAATCTTCTCTCCTACCGTTTTTGCGTGGATATCGTCACAAAAAACTCACATTCCAGCAAAACAATGCTACTATTCATACCAGCAAGTAAACTAAGCAATGGATTAAGGACCCAAACTTAATTTTTTGGGCTGGCCGGCTCGCTCTCCAGACTTGAATCCTGTCCAAAATCTTAGGGGGGATCCTTGTACACAGAATCTACACTGAGGGAAAAGGGCACACCACGATTGATGAGATCAAGGTCGCAATTTCCGAAAAATGGAAAAATATCGAGAAATCCATTCAGCAGAATTTGGTAAAAAGTATTCCGACACAAATTTTCAAGGTTATTAGTCTAAATGGCAAGGTTACTAATTATTGACATGTAAGTCAGCCGATCGTTTTGAATTTTCCATTGATAATACTTATGAATTTTGAAGTGGTCTTATAGAAACTGGACAGCTGTAATTATCATATTTGAGCACAATAAATAAAAAAAACAACTCTTTTGAACGAAATTGACGTTAAAAATACATTATTCTAAGCATTCATCTATGTATGAATGTATCTTGCTGAAATTCTAACTGTTTGTGTTGCAACGAAATAGAATCAGGGTGGTCTTATAGATGTTGGACAGAGTGTAGACCTATGCGACTAGAATCCCGCACGTGTGATTTTTTTTCAAAGAAGGTTAGTTTATTGGCTTCAGTTTTATATGTCGATCATCTAAATCGGATCAGTGGTTCAAATGGTATGTATTTTTACAAAAAGTCATTTTTGGATAAAAGGGGAAAAATGATTTTTTGGATCACCCTAAAATGGAAATGGTCACTTTAACGAAAAAAAAAAAAATACGGGTCTAATATTTTGCAAAAAAGAACAAAACTACCACTTTTCATGGAAATCTGAGGACCACTATATCGGTTTGGCATGGAATGGCTGTATATATAATCGGATGTGGCCTCAGTGAGTATCAGTGGCGGAAAAGAATGCCACGATTGGGTTTGATTTTTTTGAAGAAGAGAAACTTTTGCGATACATGATTATGTGCAGTGCGAATTTCGGTACTTTTGGAGTTTTTAAAGATAAAAATGACATTTTTTGGATAGTTCCATAGCATTGGTACAATTTTTAGAGAAATGTGCGGATCGTGATGGGCTTGTGTTTATGTTACTCAGATATAAGGCTGTTGTCGCTGTGAATGTTATGGCTATGCGTAGGCTTTTGTTGATAGTGATGGGATCGCTTACAAAAAGTAGAAGGGTATGAGCCTGGGGGCACGGACGAAAGTTTGACGTAGGACTGTGATTGTTCAGAACACTTGGTTATTTTAAATGTAATTCTTTTCATTGCTCAGAAATCTGTTAGTTTAACTCTTTTGAAACTCAAAATAGTAGCCCTGAAAAGAGCCATTTGTGGTATGTACTGATAACCTTCAAACGGTTTGTAATGAACAAAGAAAGACAATGAGCTTCTGGCAGGAAGTTCAACTGTCTAACTGAAAATGATTAATGAATATCAGTGTGACACATAAAACAGGATGGAATGGTAGATGAAGTATATGTGGATCCATAAACAAAAAAAAAATATCGTCATTGATTACATTGAATATGAAATTTATTGGGAAGAAACGAAAAAACAAGTTGAAAATACTCACGATTTCGTGATATTTTGAGGTAAAATACACATGAAATCATGAAGTTGCTTTATTCGTTTGCAGACTATCACAATGAGTAATTGAAATTATTGAGAGTCATGAAGAATATTAATATTTCATTTCGTTTCATTTTTGTGATGCGATATAATGCCGATCTCTATAAGTCTTCGCATGATAATCGCTGCCTCCTCCTAATTAACGAGCCATCACAGTATGAGTGACACTTTCCTGCTTTGATGAAATCTTGCATGAAGTTTGAGTGATGCATGAAATCTTGCATTTGATTATTTTAACATCTTGCTAATTTGTTAGATAGAAACAATTATTGCACGCAATTTTGTGTTACATACAACGTTCATGAGGACGAAGTTGGAAGAAAGAATGTATGATACAAGATTTACCTTCGCATCCGCTCGCAAAACATACTTCTTTTATTTGTTAAATTGCTCACTTGTTTTATTATCTCCACTGTTGATGTCTCAGGCGGAAAAAAATGCTGGATAGATTTTCCGTCTAATGGTATATGTTATAACATATATCTTATGAACTATTCTGCGTAATATGCATTTGGGAACTCCTAATAAACGTTAATTTTTTTTGTAGATTGACCCCCCTATATAGAAATCAAAGACGTAGTCCTACGTCAAAACGGAATGAAATGTGACATATGGCCAGTTCTCTCTCTCGATCTCTCGATAGTAAATCATGAATAAACCATCATTAGCCAAGCCTACAAAACCACGCACTCATTAGCGTGAGCCAGGGCCACCAGAACATTCTTCTAAAAAGTAAATTTAATAATGCAATGTATTTTAAAATAATATTCGAAGTGATAAACAAGTCAACAATGCGTTCGTGTCCTGGATACCACCCCTAATGAATTGTTTTTCACGGGTGTGATTGTGATTTTTTCGGACTTCTGACCTTCTTTACCGTTGCTGATTTTTTTTTCTTGGGAAGTGGTCATATCTCTACAGAGACCAGACTCTGAAGATTTTAAAAGATCCATTGGAGCAACATAATCCATTTCGCTGAAAACAATTCCTTCAGAAATCGAATGGGTTCAACGTGTTTCTCCAAACTCCGCTGCAACGGCCATCTCGTGACGCTCGGGCTGCCACGGATTAATTTCTTTGTTAACGGAGACCTTCTATTTTCGATTCATTCGTCTCCGAGCTACAACTTCCCTTTGCTTTTTTGTACTAAAGAGGCTTTAACTTGAAAATTAATTCGTCTCTAGCCTCGAAAAAGGCCATTTTGGAAAGCTAAATTTTATATAGAGATTTTAAACTTTTGCCGTTAATCCATCTCTAGTCTAGAAAAAGCAATAAGCACCCAAAATTGGACAATTAGTGTGACGCGACTGGATTTTAGTTTTACGATTTGTAACTCGCTCCCATGTTCACGAAAAATGTAATTCTACATTTCATGATAGCAATTAGCGATAATCAAATGCTTAACGTATAACCACATAAAGCACATACGATGTATATGCAGTCATTCGTTGGCTGAATCATAACTGGGAAAAGTCATTTTCCATGTTCTCCTTATCTCGAAGGGGAAGTTTTTCAAGTTCGGCAATAACAACATTTTCTTCTGCTTCCGATATTTGCTCTCCGTTTTAGGCCATTTCTCGAGTGGTCATCCGGCTGTCATTGATTGCTCTTTTATGTGATCATATGACGATGATGACGATACCCGTTTTGTGTCATTTGCAGGGATCACATGTGTGGACCGAGCGTTGAGTTGCGGCGGGCGGATAACGACATACACATACATAGTTATCCGTCGGTGAGATGGCAGGGTGAACTTGGGATGCTGCAGTAACTCCTGCCTGGAATCCCCACTCTTGTAAGTGAAGTGTTTTGGAACTTCCCTCACCGAAGTTTGTCTTTCGCCTTTCGTCTCTCCCACCGTCGCTGTCATGTGGTGCTTATCGGTGAGCGTCCTTTTTCCGCTTGTTAGTTTTTTTCCTCATTTTGTCCAGAAGAAAAATAATAAAACGATGGGATGGGAAAACTTTGTTGTGTTATAGCGAAAAACGAAAAGTTTGTGTGTCGTTAAATTAAAAGACATTTTTCTCTCTGAGCGAAAGAGTAGGAGGTGACATTAGGAAAAATTGAGCGCAACACATGTGGCGATTTTAGCTTTATTGGATCGGAAATCAGGGGTATAAGTTTTTTTTTATCTCGTTCAGAAGAACAAAGTACTACAAACGGGGAAAAATATACTGGAATAAGTTTTGTCATGATTTCTAATAACAATCATTTGGTGGTATTTACAAACGCTACGGGGTCATTAAAATGGCATTAATTTTCAAAGATTAAAATTAACTTGATCTATGAAAAAATGCATAAACCTGAATTGTCTGAACAAACATGTAGATAGTGCATTACCAAAACCAGTTGGTTCAATTTGCTAACCGGAACGGTTGCATGCAAGCGAGTGATAAGCGTCGTTTGTACGAACAAATGATACGATGACGTTGAAAGTCAACATTTTAAATATGCACACATTTTTCTTCAATAGGTAACGACTGAACTGGAGGGGCACGACTGATAGATTAGAGAACACAGCACATGAGAATAGAGAATCGGTAATTAATTTGCATAATGCAATAATTACAGGAAAATGTGATCAAACAATATACAGAAGACTTCCACTGCAAGACCTATTAAAATAATGGTTATTCTTATTTTAGTTACTTTGTATTTATTATTCAAGAGCTCTGGGTTGCTATTCACTACGCATCTAGTGATGTATAAATTTTTCATTTATTCGATTATCGATTAATCGTCGGGTCATTTTTCAATATTCGATTCATTCGAATAATTGTTTTTCAATATTCGATTAATCGAGCGAATATTTATTTCTTGTAATGATCACGTATCACGTTGTCCTTCTGGTCGTGTGGTCTTTCGGGTAGTCGATGTTTGATGGTTGGATTAAAAAATATTGGATAAAAAAAATATATAGCCTAATTCTTAACCTAAAAATGCATTAACCTTGAGAAAAATTCCTTACAAAAATTCGGTACAAAATTACTCGATTATAATTTCAGATATTCGATTATTTGAATTAATCGAACGATTATCCGACGTCTCTATACGCGTCCATTAAGTGGAACTCATTACAATAATCATATTATCATACGTTCCAAATTGATTGGGGATGCTCGATTTTTAACGGCAGAACATAACGTTCTGAATCATATTTTGTACGCTTAAGGCATTTGATGCAGAAAACAGATCTAAACTTTATGCACAGGTATTATTTGGTTGAAAATTTCATAAAATTAGTTCAATATGCTTTCAAGTTACCCCAGTCATCCGGGGGCAAATTGATCACCGGGGTGAAATTGATCAAGTATTACTGAAACCAAACATAATTTTACAGAGGTGTTATGCAATTAAATTTTATTTCATTTTATGACATTTTCAAAAATCATCTGAAGGTTCAATTTGTCAATGTCTCTGAACGAATCACGTATTCAGTTGCATGAAAATTATTATATCTCTGAATAGCATTTTGTTTTCAATTTTCAACAATGGTAAAAAAAAACAAAACACATCAAATCAAAATGTTTTTGTATCCTCAAACCCTTGGATTATCATTCAAATGACCGTAGGTGAAGAAATCAACGAAATTCTATACATTTTAGTGCATAACACACTAGACAAGCATGAAAAACATAGATCGATCGATTTCACCCCGAAGCTACGTTTTGATATTTTTCGCTTAAAATTTTGCAAATTAACACCTTGGGGTTTTTCAACTAAACTCTTCATAACGTTTTTTGGCCTTAGCACCAGTACTGGTTTTAAAAATAATTGGGTATAAATTTAACAAACATATTTCGGAAATATTTTTTTCTGAAAATCGTGATCAATTTGCCCCCGGTTTATGGTACCTATTAGATTGAAAACATAAAAGATTATCGAATAAAAATGTTTTTCAATTGAACCGAGTTCGAATAAAACTCCGGACACTATTTATGAAAAAAAATCAAATTACGGACAGAGTGAATTCGAATTTCGGACACTCTGTTTCCATAACGTTTCTTGTCGTTTTAAGGTCAATTTATATCCCTGTACAATTAATAATGCAATAAAATCATCAAACATGCGAAAATAACAACGACTTGCTCTGTCTAAAAATTTACTGCAATCTTCCATGCACAAATTTCTTGAAATTGTCTACATCCATTGATGGCTTGTAAGCTTGTGTTAAAACTTTTACAACTTGTTTTTTTTTCTTCAAATTAACTTGAAATAATTTTCAACAACCTTCCTCTATTTTCCACCGAAATGCCTGTCGTTTATTGATGTTTCTTTATGTCGTAGCTTCATGGTTTAAAATATCGTAAGGGTTATATTGCTTAAATGATAATTATATATTTGATTTCAAGTTATTTGTTGTTCAAAGTAATACAATAATTCGAGGTTATCCGTTTCAGCTCAGTTTCCCTTTTCAATTCCTCAAGTTTTTGGCGCCTCGTCATTCCAATCAATTTCTTCGCAGGTTCTGCGTCTTTATTCAACACTAGCTGACCAGGCAAACTTCGTCTCGCCCAAAATTTATTTTTCGTGGTCACATCCACGTTTTCTTATTAAGCGCATGTTAATGGGTTTACTCGCAAAATTATTCATTGATTGATCTTTTAATTTACCCATTAAAATTACCATAGTAAAAGGTAACCATAGTAACTTCTACCAAGTATACTTCCTAGTACTTCTACCAAAACTCGTCATTATAAAATCAGATTATTTTCAGACACAATTCTCGTTCAAGATTTTTCAACCACTTGCAAATAACATGTTTCTCTGTTACATGGAATAAATGTTTGATACAGAAAGTATGATAGAATAAAGACATCCCTAAATCGGACAATTCCTTTCTAGAGTTTTGCTCTTATCAACACATTCGGTGATCCATTTTAATTTATATATACATATAATATATATAATGCCATTTCGGGCTTCCGAAAGTATACAGCCCTGCGCTGACAACCGTTTGACATAGCTGTCAACCAAAGCGTCATATCGTTAGTTGAATGTCTGCCATTTTACAATATGAATCGTTTTAGCATCGCACAACGTGTTAATTTTGTTAAATTATTCTATATAAATGATGAAAACCCGGCAAATGTTTTTCGAGCATTACGGACGGATTTTGGTCGTCATAGACGTTCTACAGAGCACACAATCGCTAATGTAGTGCGTAAATTCGAAAAAACTGGATCCGTAGCGGATATTGTGAAACCTGTGCATCATCGTAATGTGCGTTCGGCCGAAAATATTGCTGCTGTTGCTGCCAGTATGGAGAATGACCCGAATGTTTCGATTCCACGGCGTGCTCAGCAATTGGGCTTGTCAAACACATCATTGTGGCGAATTTTGCATTTGGACTTGCACCTACATCCATATAAAGTCCAACTGGTACAAACATTAGAGCGTGGTGACCATGGAATGCGTCGGGCATACGTCGATTGCGTGAACGAACAACAGCAGCAAAATGCTGAATTTTCGCATCAAATTTTCTTCAGCGATGAGGCACATTTCGAGCTCGGTGGCTATGTGAACACTTAAAATTTCCGTATATGGGGCTCAGAAAATCCACACGTGATTGTTGAGAGACCATTGCATCTGCCAAAAGTCACTGTTTGGTGCGCATTATGGTCTGGTGGAGTCATCGGGCCGTATTTCTTTAAAAATGAGGACGGCGAGAGCGCTGATGAGCGCTATGGCCGCATGTTAACCGATTTTTCTTGCCACAAATTGAAGATATGGATACGGATGACATGTGGTTTCAGCAGGACGGCGCCACGTGCCACACAACACGACCGAACATGGTCATATTGCGAACGAAATTTGAGGGACGCATAATTTCGCGTTTTGGTGATGCCAATTGGCCGTCCAGATCATGCGATTTGAACCCGCTAGACTTTTTTTTGTGGGGTTATGCGAAAGACCGTGTCTATGCCAACTCTCCGCAAACTCTTGAATATTTGAAAGACAACATTCGTGAAGTTATGACCGCCCCATATGTGCCGAAAAGTCATCGAAAATTACCTGTTCCGGATCAAGGTGTGCGAGGAAGCCCTAGGTGGACATTTGAATGAGGTTGTATTTCACACATAATGGCATAAACCAAACTTTAATTTGAAATAAAAGTTTCATCGAAATTCGAATTCTAAGTGTGTTTTATTTCAATTTACTTTCGGAATTTAAAGTTAGAAAAACACTGTATAACAGCACTAGCAGCTATATGGATAGCTTGATCGTGTGAAATAGCTTTGCATTTCAGTCGGCTTTGGTTCGATTCCCGTTGACGTCGTATGGACTTTTGTTTTGGCA